>NW_026453787.1:0-60982 GCF_943734755.1 Anopheles moucheti | reverse complement strand
AAAGTACAAAGTTCGTTTTGGATGGACAAAGTTAGTTGAAATAGACAGTTTTTGCATGAAAACTCATTCCTGGTGGAACTTCATAGCAAAGTACAAAGTTCGTTTTGGATGGACAAAGTTAGTTGAAATAGACAGTTTTTGCATGAAAACTCATTCCTGGTGGAACTTCATAGCAAAGTACAAAGTTCGTTTTGGATGGACAAAGTTAGTTTGAAATAGACAGTTTTTGCATGAAAACTCATTCCTGGTGGAACTTCATAGCAAAGTACAAAGTTCGTTTTGGATGGACAAAGTTAGTTGAAATAGACAGTTTTTGCATAAAAACCCATTCCTGGTGGAACTTCATAGCAAAGTACAAAGTTCGTTTTGGATGGACGAATTAAGTTGAAATAGACAGTTTTTGTATGAAAACTCATTCCTGGTGGAACTTCATAGTAAAGTACAAAGTTCGTTTTGGATGGACAAAGTTAGTTGAAATAGACAGTTTTTGCATGAAAACTCATTCCAGGTGGAACTTCATAGCAAAGTACAAAGTTCGTTTTGGATGGATCAATTTAGTTGAAATAGACAGTTTTTGCATAAAATCTCATTCCGGGTGGAACTTCATAGCAAAGTACAAAGTTCGTTTTGGATGGACAAAGTTAGTTGAAATAGACAGTTTTTGCATGAAAACTCATTCCTGGTGGAACTTCATAGCAAAGTACAAAGTTCGTTTTGGATGGATCAATTTAGTTGAAATAGACAGTTTTTGCATGAAAACTCATTCCTGGTGGAACTTCATAGCAAAGTACAAAGTTCGTTTTGGATGGACAAAGTTAGTTGAAATAGACAGTTTTTGCATGAAAACTCATTCCTGGTGGAACTTCATAGCAAAGTACAAAGTTCGTTTTGGATGGACGAATTAAGTTGAAATAGACAGTTTTTGCATGAAAACTCATTCCTGGTGGAACTTCATAGCAAAGTACAAAGTTCGTTTTGGATGGACAAAGTTAGTTGAAATAGACAGTTTTTGCATAAAATCTCATTCCTGGTGGAACTTCATAGCAAAGTACAAAGTTCGTTTTGGATGGACAAAGTTAGTTGAAATAGACAGTTTTTGCATGAAAACTCATTCCTGGTGGAACTTCATAGCAAAGTACAAAGTTCGTTTTGGATGGACAAAGTTAGTTGAAATAGACAGTTTTTGCATGAAAACCCATTCCTGGTGGAACTTCATAGCAAAGTACAAAGTTCGTTTTGGATGAACAAAAGTTAGTTGAAATAGACAGTTTTTGCATGAAAACTCATTCCTGGTGGAACTTCATAGCAAAGTACAAAGTTCGTTTTGGATGGACAAAGTTAGTTGAAATAGACAGTTTTTGCATGAAAACTCATTCCTGGTGGAACTTCATAGCAAAGTACAAAGTTCGTTTTGGATGGACGAATTAAGTTGAAATAGACAGTTTTTGCATGAAAACTCATTCCTGGTGGAACTTCATAGCAAAGTACAAAGTTCGTTTTGGATGGACAAAGTTAGTTGAAATAGACAGTTTTTGCATGAAAACTCATTCCTGGTGGAACTTCATAGCAAAGTACAAAGTGCGTTTTGGATGGATCAATTTAGTTGAAATAGACAGTTTTTGCATAAAAACTCATTCCTGGTGGAACTTCATAGCAAAGTACAAAGTTCGTTTTGGATGGACAAAGTTAGTTGAAATAGACAGTTTTTGCATGAAAACTCATTCCTGGTGGAACTTCATAGCAAAGTACAAAGTTCGTTTTGGATGGACGATTTAAGTTGAAATAGACAGTTTTTGTATGAAAACTCATTCCTGGTGGAACTTCATAGCAAAGTACAAAGTTCGTTTTGGATGGACAAAGTTAGTTGAAATAGACAGTTTTTGCATGAAAACCCATTCCTGGTGGAACTTCATAGCAAAGTACAAAGTTCGTTTTGGATGGACAAAGTTAGTTGAAATAGACAGTTTTTGCATAAAAACTCATTCCTGGTGGAACTTCATAGCAAAGTACAAAGTTCGTTTTGGATGGACAAAGTTAGTTGAAATAGACAGTTTTTGCATGAAAACTCATTCCTGGTGGAACTTCATAGCAAAGTACAAAGTTCGTTTTGGATGGACAAAGTTAGTTGAAATAGACAGTTTTTGCATGAAAACCCATTCCTGGTGGAACTTCATAGCAAAGTACAAAGTTCGTTTTGGATGGACAAAGTTAGTTGAAATAGACAGTTTTTGCATAAAAACTCATTCCTGGTGGAACTTCATAGCAAAGTACAAAGTGCGTTTTGGATGGATCAATTTAGTTGAAATAGACAGTTTTTGCATGACAACTCATTCCTGGTGGAACTTCATAGCAAAGTACAAAGTTCGTTTTGGATGGACGATTTAAGTTGAAATAGACAGTTTTTGCATAAAAACTCATTCCTGGTGGAACTTCATAGCAAAGTACAAAGTTCGTTTTGGATGGACAAAGTTAGTTGAAATAGACAGTTTTTGCATGAAAACTCATTCCTGGTGGAACTTCATAGCAAAGTACAAAGTGCGTTTTGGATGGACGAATTAAGTTGAAATAGACAGTTTTTGCATGAAAACTCATTCCTGGTGGAACTTCATAGCAAAGTACAAAGTTCGTTTTGGATGGACAAAGTTAGTTGAAATAGACAGTTTTTGCATGAAAACCCATTCCTGGTGGAACTTCATAGCAAAGTACAAAGTTCGTTTTGGATGGACAAAGTCAGTTCAAATAGACAGTTTTTGCATAAAAACTCATTCCTGGTGGAACTTCATAGCAAAGTACAAAGTGCGTTTTGGATGGATCAATTTAGTTGAAATAGACAGTTTTTGCATAAAAACTCATTCCTGGTGGAACTTCATAGCAAAGTACAAAGTTCGTTTTGGATGGACAAAGTTAGTTGAAATAGACAGTTTTTGCATGAAAACCCATTCCTGGTGGAACTTCATAGCAAAGTACAAAGTTCGTTTTGGATGAACAAAGTTAGTTGAAATAGACAGTTTTTGCATGAAAACTCATTCCTGGTGGAACTTCATAGCAAAGTACAAAGTGCGTTTTGGATGGACAAAGTTAGTTGAAATAGACAGTTTTTGCATAAAAACTCATTCCTGGTGGAACTTCATAGCAAAGTACAAAGTGCGTTTTGGATGGATCAATTTAGTTGAAATAGACAGTTTTTGCATAAAAACTCATTCCTGGTGGAACTTCATAGCAAAGTACAAAGTTCGTTTTGGATGGACGATTTAAGTTGAAATAGACAGTTTTTGCATAAAAACTCATTCCTGGTGGAACTTCATAGCAAAGTACAAAGTTCGTTTTGGATGGATCAATTTAGTTGAAATAGACAGTTTTTGCATGAAAACTCATTCCTGGTGGAACTTCATAGCAAAGTACAAAGTTCGTTTTGGATGGACGAATTAAGTTGAAATAGACAGTTTTTGCATGAAAACTCATTCCTGGTGGAACTTCATTGCAAAGTACAAAGTTCGTTTTGGATGGACAAAGTTAGTTGAAATAGACAGTTTTTGCATGAAAACCCATTCCTGGTGGAACTTCATAGCAAAGTACAAAGTTCGTTTTGGATGGACAAAGTCAGTTCAAATAGACAGTTTTTGCATAAAAACTCATTCCTGGTGGAACTTCATAGCAAAGTACAAAGTGCGTTTTGGATGGATCAATTTAGTTGAAATAGACAGTTTTTGCATAAAAACTCATTCCTGGTGGAACTTCATAGCAAAGTACAAAGTTCGTTTTGGATGGACAAAGTTAGTTGAAATAGACAGTTTTTGCATGAAAACCCATTCCTGGTGGAACTTCATAGCAAAGTACAAAGTTCGTTTTGGATGAACAAAGTTAGTTGAAATAGACAGTTTTTGCATGAAAACTCATTCCTGGTGGAACTTCATAGCAAAGTACAAAGTTCGTTTTGGATGGACAAAGTTAGTTGAAATAGACAGTTTTTGCATGAAAACTCATTCCTGGTGGAACTTCATAGCAAAGTACAAAGTGCGTTTTGGATGGATCAATTTAGTTGAAATAGACAGTTTTTGCATAAAAACTCATTCCTGGTGGAACTTCATAGCAAAGTACAAAGTTCGTTTTGGATGGACAAAGTTAGTTGAAATAGACAGTTTTTGCATGAAAACCCATTCCTGGTGGAACTTCATAGCAAAGTACAAAGTTCGTTTTGGATGGACAAAGTTAGTTGAAATAGACAGTTTTTGCATGAAAACTCATTCCTGGTGGAACTTCATAGCAAAGTACAAAGTTCGTTTTGGATGGACAAAGTTAGTTGAAATAGACAGTTTTTGCATAAAAACTCATTCCTGGTGGAACTTCATAGCAAAGTACAAAGTTCGTTTTGGATGGACAAAGTTAGTTGAAATAGACAGTTTTTGCATGAAAACTCATTCCTGGTGGAACTTCATAGCAAAGTACAAAGTTCGTTTTGGATGGACGAATTAAGTTGAAATAGACAGTTTTTGCATGAAAACTCATTCCTGGTGGAACTTCATAGCAAAGTACAAAGTTCGTTTTGGATGGACAAAGTTAGTTGAAATAGACAGTTTTTGCATGAAAACCCATTCCTGGTGGAACTTCATAGCAAAGTACAAAGTTCGTTTTGGATGGACAAAGTCAGTTCAAATAGACAGTTTTTGCATAAAAACTCATTCCTGGTGGAACTTCATAGCAAAGTACAAAGTGCGTTTTGGATGGATCAATTTAGTTGAAATAGACAGTTTTTGCATAAAAACTCATTCCTGGTGGAACTTCATAGCAAAGTACAAAGTTTCCGTTTTGGATGGACAAAGTTAGTTGAAATAGACAGTTTTTGCATGAAAACCCATTCCTGGTGGAACTTCATAGCAAAGTACAAAGTTCGTTTGGATGAACAAAGTTAGTTGAAATAGACAGTTTTTGCATGAAAACTCATTCCTGGTGGAACTTCATAGCAAAGTACAAAGTTCGTTTTGGATGGACAAAGTTAGTTGAAATAGACAGTTTTTGCATAAAAACTCATTCCTGGTGGAACTTCATAGCAAAGTACAAAGTTCGTTTTGGATGGACAAAGTTAGTTGAAATAGACAGTTTTTGCATGAAAACTCATTCCTGGTGGAACTTCATAGCAAAGTACAAAGTTCGTTTTGGATGGACGAATTAAGTTGAAATAGACAGTTTTTGCATGAAAACTCATTCCTGGTGGAACTTCATAGCAAAGTACAAAGTTCGTTTTGGATGGACAAAGTTAGTTGAAATAGACAGTTTTTGCATGAAAACCCATTCCTGGTGGAACTTCATAGCAAAGTACAAAGTTCGTTTTGGATGGACAAAGTCAGTTCAATAGACAGTTTTTGCATAAAAACTCATTCCTGGTGGAACTTCATAGCAAAGTACAAAGTGCGTTTTGGATGGATCAATTTAGTTGAAATAGACAGTTTTTGCATAAAAACTCATTCCTGGTGGAACTTCATAGCAAAGTACAAAGTTCGTTTTGGATGAACAAAGTTAGTTGAAATAGACAGTTTTTGCATGAAAACTCATTCCTGGTGGAACTTCATAGCAAAGTACAAAGTTCGTTTTGGATGGACAAAGTTAGTTGAAATAGACAGTTTTTGCATAAAAACTCATTCCTGGTGGAACTTCATAGCAAAGTACAAAGTTCGTTTTGGATGGACAAAGTTAGTTGAAATAGACAGTTTTTGCATGAAAACTCATTCCTGGTGGAACTTCATAGCAAAGTACAAAGTTCGTTTTGGATGGACAAAGTTAGTTGAAATAGACAGTTTTTGCATGAAAACCCATTCCTGGTGGAACTTCATAGCAAAGTACAAAGTTCGTTTTGGATGGACAAAGTTAGTTGAAATAGACAGTTTTTGCATGAAAACTCATTCCTGGTGGAACTTCATAGCAAAGTACAAAGTTCGTTTTGGATGGACAAAGTTAGTTGAAATAGACAGTTTTTGCATAAAAACTCATTCCTGGTGGAACTTCATAGCAAAGTACAAAGTTCGTTTTGGATGGACAAAGTTAGTTGAAATAGACAGTTTTTGCATGAAAACTCATTCCTGGTGGAACTTCATAGCAAAGTACAAAGTTCGTTTTGGATGGACGAATTAAGTTGAAATAGACAGTTTTTGCATGAAAACTCATTCCTGGTGGAACTTCATAGCAAAGTACAAAGTTCGTTTTGGATGGACAAAGTTAGTTGAAATAGACAGTTTTTGCATGAAAACCCATTCCTGGTGGAACTTCATAGCAAAGTACAAAGTTCGTTTTGGATGGACAAAGTCAGTTCAAATAGACAGTTTTTGCATAAAAACTCATTCCTGGTGGAACTTCATAGCAAAGTACAAAGTGCGTTTTGGATGGATCAATTTAGTTGAAATAGACAGTTTTTGCATAAAAACTCATTCCTGGTGGAACTTCATAGCAAAGTACAAAGTTCGTTTTGGATGGACAAAGTTAGTTGAAATAGACAGTTTTTGCATGAAAACCCATTCCTGGTGGAACTTCATAGCAAAGTACAAAGTTCGTTTTGGATGAACAAAGTTAGTTGAAATAGACAGTTTTTGCATGAAAACTCATTCCTGGTGGAACTTCATAGCAAAGTACAAAGTTCGTTTTGGATGGACAAAGTTAGTTGAAATAGACAGTTTTTGCATGAAAACTCATTCCTGGTGGAACTTCATAGCAAAGTACAAAGTTCGTTTTGGATGGACGAATTAAGTTGAAATAGACAGTTTTTGCATGAAAACTCATTCCTGGTGGAACTTCATAGCAAAGTACAAAGTTCGTTTTGGATGGACAAAGTTAGTTGAAATAGACAGTTTTTGCATGAAAACTCATTCCTGGTGGAACTTCATAGCAAAGTACAAAGTGCGTTTTGGATGGATCAATTTAGTTGAAATAGACAGTTTTTGCATAAAAACTCATTCCTGGTGGAACTTCATAGCAAAGTACAAAGTTCGTTTTGGATGGACAAAGTTAGTTGAAATAGGCAGTTTTTGCATGAAAACTCATTCCTGGTGGAACTTCATAGCAAAGTACAAAGTTCGTTTTGGATGGACAAAGTTAGTTGAAATAGACAGTTTTTGCATGAAAACCCATTCCTGGTGGAACTTCATAGCAAAGTACAAAGTTCGTTTTGGATGGACGAATTAAGTTGAAATAGACAGTTTTTGTATGAAAACTCATTCCTGGTGGAACTTCATAGCAAAGTACAAAGTTCGTTTTGGATGGACAAAGTTAGTTGAAATAGACAGTTTTTGCATGAAAACTCATTCCTGGTGGAACTTCATAGCAAAGTACAAAGTTCGTTTTGGATGGATCAATTTAGTTGAAATAGACAGTTTTTGCATGAAAACTCATTCCTGGTGGAACTTCATAGCAAAGTACAAAGTTCGTTTTGGATGGACAAAGTTAGTTGAAATAGACAGTTTTTGCATAAAAACTCATTCCTGGTGGAACTTCATAGCAAAGTACAAAGTTCGTTTTGGATGGATCAATTTAGTTGAAATAGACAGTTTTTGTATGAAAACTCATTCCTGGTGGAACTTCATAGCAAAGTACAAAGTTCGTTTTGGATGGACGAATTAAGTTGAAATAGACAGTTTTTGTATGAAAACTCATTCCTGGTGGAACTTCATAGCAAAGTACAAAGTTCGAATCAGATGGACGAATTAAGTTGAAATAGACAGTTTTTGCATGAAAACTCATTCCTGGTGGAACTTCATAGCAAAGTACAAAGTTCGTTTTGGATGGACAAAGTTAGTTGAAATAGACAGTTTTTGCATGAAAACTCATTCCTGGTGGAACTTCATAGCAAAGTACAAAGTTCGTTTTGGATGGACGAATTAAGTTGAAATAGACAGTTTTTGTATGAAAACTCATTCCTGGTGGAACTTCATAGCAAAGTACAAAGTTCGTTTTGGATGGACAAAGTTAGTTGAAATAGACAGTTTTTGCATGACAACTCATTCCTGGTGGAACTTCATAGCAAAGTACAAAGTTCGTTTTGGATGGACAAAGTTAGTTGAAATAGACAGTTTTTGCATAAAAACTCATTCCTGGTGGAACTTCATAGCAAAGTACAAAGTTCGTTTTGGATGGATAAATTTAGTTGAAATAGACAGTTTTTGTATGAAAACTCATTCCTGGTGGAACTTCATAGCAAAGTACAAAGTTCGTTTTGGATGGATCAATTTAGTTGAAATAGACAGTTTTTGCATAAAAACTCATTCCTGGTGGAACTTCATAGCAAAGTACAAAGTTCGAATCAGATGGACGAATTAAGTTGAAATAGACAGTTTTTGCATGAAAACTCATTCCTGGTGGAACTTCATAGCAAAGTACAAAGTTCGTTTTAGATGGACAAAATTAGTTGAAATAGACAGTTTTTGCATGAAAACTCATTCCTGGTGGAACTTCATAGCAAAGTACAAAGTTCGTTTTGGATGGACAAAGTTAGTTGAAATAGACAGTTTTTGCATAAAAACTCATTCCTGGTGGAACTTCATAGCAAAGTACAAAGTTCGTTTTGGATGGATCAATTTAGTTGAAATAGACAGTTTTTGTATGAAAACTCATTCCTGGTGGAACTTCATAGCAAAGTACAAAGTTCGTTTTGGATGGACAAAGTTAGTTGAAATAGACAGTTTTTGCATGAAAACTCATTCCTGGTGGAACTTCATAGCAAAGTACAAAGTTCGTTTTGGATGGATCAATTTAGTTGAAATAGACAGTTTTTGCATGAAAACTCATTCCTGGTGGAACTTCATAGCAAAGTACAAAGTTCGTTTTGGATGGACAAAGTTAGTTGAAATAGACAGTTTTTGCATAAAAACTCATTCCTGGTGGAACTTCATAGCAAAGTACAAAGTTCGTTTTGGATGGATCAATTTAGTTGAAATAGACAGTTTTTGTATGAAAACTCATTCCTGGTGGAACTTCATAGCAAAGTACAAAGTTCGTTTTGGATGGACGAATTAAGTTGAAATAGACAGTTTTTGTATGAAAACTCATTCCTGGTGGAACTTCATAGCAAAGTACAACGTTCGAATCAGATGGACGAATTAAGTTGAAATAGACAGTTTTTGCATGAAAACTCATTCCTGGTGGAACTTCATAGCAAAGTACAAAGTTCGTTTTGGATGGACAAAGTTAGTTGAAATAGACAGTTTTTGCATGAAAACTCATTCCTGGTGGAACTTCATAGCAAAGTACAAAGTTCGTTTTGGATGGATCAATTTAGTTGAAATAGACAGTTTTTGTATGAAAACTCATTCCTGGTGGAACTTCATAGCAAAGTACAAAGTTCGTTTTGGATGGACGAATTAAGTTGAAATAGACAGTTTTTGTATGAAAACTCATTCCTGGTGGAACTTCATAGCAAAGTACAACGTTCGAATCAGATGGACGAATTAAGTTGAAATAGACAGTTTTTGCATGAAAACTCATTCCTGGTGGAACTTCATAGCAAAGTACAAAGTTCGTTTTGGATGGACAAAGTTAGTTGAAATAGACAGTTTTTGTATGAAAACTCATTCCTGGTGGAACTTCATAGCAAAGTACAAAGTTCGTTTTGGATGGACAAAGTTAGTTGAAATAGACAGTTTTTGCATGACAACTCATTCCTGGTGGAACTTCATAGCAAAGTACAAAGTTCGTTTTGGATGGACAAAGTTAGTTGAAATAGACAGTTTTTGCATAAAAACTCATTCCTGGTGGAACTTCATAGCAAAGTACAAAGTTCGTTTTGGATGGACGAATTAAGTTGAAATAGACAGTTTTTGTATAAAAACTCATTCCTGGTGGAACTTCATAGCAAAGTACAAAGTTCGTTTTGGATGGACAAAGTTAGTTGAAATAGACAGTTTTTGCATGACAACTCATTCCTGGTGGAACTTCATAGCAAAGTACAAAGTTCGTTTTGGATGAACAAAGTTAGTTGAAATAGACAGTTTTTGCATGAAAACTCATTCCTGGTGGAACTTCATAGCAAAGTACAAAGTTCGTTTTGGATGGACAAAGTTAGTTGAAATAGACAGTTTTTGCATGAAAACTCATTCCTGGTGGAACTTCATAGCAAAGTACAAAGTTCGTTTTGGATGGACGAATTAAGTTGAAATAGACAGTTTTTGCATGAAAACTCATTCCTGGTGGAACTTCATAGCAAAGTACAAAGTTCGTTTTGGATGGACAAAGTTAGTTGAAATAGACAGTTTTTGCATGAAAACTCATTCCTGGTGGAACTTCATAGCAAAGTACAAAGTGCGTTTTGGATGGATCAATTTAGTTGAAATAGACAGTTTTTGCATAAAAACTCATTCCTGGTGGAACTTCATAGCAAAGTACAAAGTTCGTTTTGGATGGACAAAGTTAGTTGAAATAGGCAGTTTTTGCATGAAAACTCATTCCTGGTGGAACTTCATAGCAAAGTACAAAGTTCGTTTTGGATGGACAAAGTTAGTTGAAATAGACAGTTTTTGCATGAAAACCCATTCCTGGTGGAACTTCATAGCAAAGTACAAAGTTCGTTTTGGATGGACGAATTAAGTTGAAATAGACAGTTTTTGTATGAAAACTCATTCCTGGTGGAACTTCATAGCAAAGTACAAAGTTCGTTTTGGATGGACAAAGTTAGTTGAAATAGACAGTTTTTGCATGAAAACTCATTCCTGGTGGAACTTCATAGCAAAGTACAAAGTTCGTTTTGGATGGATCAATTTAGTTGAAATAGACAGTTTTTGCATGAAAACTCATTCCTGGTGGAACTTCATAGCAAAGTACAAAGTTCGTTTTGGATGGACAAAGTTAGTTGAAATAGACAGTTTTTGCATAAAAACTCATTCCTGGTGGAACTTCATAGCAAAGTACAAAGTTCGTTTTGGATGGATCAATTTAGTTGAAATAGACAGTTTTTGTATGAAAACTCATTCCTGGTGGAACTTCATAGCAAAGTACAAAGTTCGTTTTGGATGGACGAATTAAGTTGAAATAGACAGTTTTTGTATGAAAACTCATTCCTGGTGGAACTTCATAGCAAAGTACAAAGTTCGAATCAGATGGACGAATTAAGTTGAAATAGACAGTTTTTGCATGAAAACTCATTCCTGGTGGAACTTCATAGCAAAGTACAAAGTTCGTTTTGGATGGACAAAGTTAGTTGAAATAGACAGTTTTTGCATGACAACTCATTCCTGGTGGAACTTCATAGCAAAGTACAAAGTTCGTTTTGGATGGACAAAGTTAGTTGAAATAGACAGTTTTTGCATAAAAACTCATTCCTGGTGGAACTTCATAGCAAAGTACAAAGTTCGTTTTGGATGGATAAATTTAGTTGAAATAGACAGTTTTTGTATGAAAACTCATTCCTGGTGGAACTTCATAGCAAAGTACAAAGTTCGTTTTGGATGGATCAATTTAGTTGAAATAGACAGTTTTTGCATAAAAACTCATTCCTGGTGGAACTTCATAGCAAAGTACAAAGTTCGAATCAGATGGACGAATTAAGTTGAAATAGACAGTTTTTGCATGAAAACTCATTCCTGGTGGAACTTCATAGCAAAGTACAAAGTTCGTTTTAGATGGACAAAATTAGTTGAAATAGACAGTTTTTGCATGAAAACTCATTCCTGGTGGAACTTCATAGCAAAGTACAAAGTTCGTTTTGGATGGACAAAGTTAGTTGAAATAGACAGTTTTTGCATAAAAACTCATTCCTGGTGGAACTTCATAGCAAAGTACAAAGTTCGTTTTGGATGGATCAATTTAGTTGAAATAGACAGTTTTTGTATGAAAACTCATTCCTGGTGGAACTTCATAGCAAAGTACAAAGTTCGTTTTGGATGGACAAAGTTAGTTGAAATAGACAGTTTTTGCATGAAAACTCATTCCTGGTGGAACTTCATAGCAAAGTGCAAAGTTCGTTTTGGATGGATCAATTTAGTTGAAATAGACAGTTTTTGCATGAAAACTCATTCCTGGTGGAACTTCATAGCAAAGTACAAAGTTCGTTTTGGATGGACAAAGTTAGTTGAAATAGACAGTTTTTGCATAAAACTCATTCCTGGTGGAACTTCATAGCAAAGTACAAAGTTCGTTTTGGATGGATCAATTTAGTTGAAATAGACAGTTTTTGTATGAAAACTCATTCCTGGTGGAACTTCATAGCAAAGTACAAAGTTCGTTTTGGATGGACGAATTAAGTTGAAATAGACAGTTTTTGTATGAAAACTCATTCCTGGTGGAACTTCATAGCAAAGTACAACGTTCGAATCAGATGGACGAATTAAGTTGAAATAGACAGTTTTTGCATGAAAACTCATTCCTGGTGGAACTTCATAGCAAAGTACAAAGTTCGTTTTGGATGGACAAAGTTAGTTGAAATAGACAGTTTTTGCATGAAAACTCATTCCTGGTGGAACTTCATAGCAAAGTACAAAGTTCGTTTTGGATGGATCAATTTAGTTGAAATAGACAGTTTTTGTATGAAAACTCATTCCTGGTGGAACTTCATAGCAAAGTACAAAGTTCGTTTTGGATGGACGAATTAAGTTGAAATAGACAGTTTTTGTATGAAAACTCATTCCTGGTGGAACTTCATAGCAAAGTACAACGTTCGAATCAGATGGACGAATTAAGTTGAAATAGACAGTTTTTGCATGAAAACTCATTCCTGGTGGAACTTCATAGCAAAGTACAAAGTTCGTTTTGGATGGACAAAGTTAGTTGAAATAGACAGTTTTTGTATGAAAACTCATTCCTGGTGGAACTTCATAGCAAAGTACAAAGTTCGTTTTGGATGGACAAAGTTAGTTGAAATAGACAGTTTTTGCATGACAACTCATTCCTGGTGGAACTTCATAGCAAAGTACAAAGTTCGTTTTGGATGGACAAAGTTAGTTGAAATAGACAGTTTTTGCATAAAAACTCATTCCTGGTGGAACTTCATAGCAAAGTACAAAGTTCGTTTTGGATGGACGAATTAAGTTGAAATAGACAGTTTTTGTATAAAAACTCATTCCTGGTGGAACTTCATAGCAAAGTACAAAGTTCGTTTTGGATGGACAAAGTTAGTTGAAATAGACAGTTTTTGCATGAAAACTCATTCCTGGTGGAACTTCATAGCAAAGTACAAAGTTCGTTTTGGATGGACGAATTAAGTTGAAATAGACAGTTTTTGTATGAAAACTCATTCCTGGTGGAACTTCATAGCAAAGTACAAAGTTCGAATCAGATGGACGAATTAAGTTGAAATAGACAGTTTTTGCATGAAAACTCATTCCTGGTGGAACTTCATAGCAAAGTACAAAGTTCGTTTTGGATGGACGAATTAAGTTGAAATAGACAGTTTTTGTATGAAAACTCATTCCTGGTGGAACTTCATAGCAAAGTACAAAGTTCGTTTTGGATGGACAAAGTTAGTTGAAATAGACAGTTTTTGCATGAAAACTCATTCCTGGTGGAACTTCATAGCAAAGTACAAAGTTCGTTTTGGATGGACGAATTAAGTTGAAATAGACAGTTTTTGTATGAAAACTCATTCCTGGTGGAACTTCATAGCAAAGTACAAAGTTCGAATCAGATGGACGAATTAAGTTGAAATAGACAGTTTTTGCATGAAAACTCATTCCTGGTGGAACTTCATAGCAAAGTACAAAGTTCGTTTTGGATGGACGAATTAAGTTGAAATAGACAGTTTTTGTATGAAAACTCATTCCTGGTGGAACTTCATAGCAAAGTACAAAGTTCGTTTTGGATGGACAAAGTTAGTTGAAATAGACAGTTTTTGCATGAAAACTCATTCCTGGTGGAACTTCATAGCAAAGTACAAAGTTCGTTTTGGATGGACGAATTAAGTTGAAATAGACAGTTTTTGTATGAAAACTCATTCCTGGTGGAACTTCATAGCAAAGTACAAAGTTCGAATCAGATGGACGAATTAAGTTGAAATAGACAGTTTTTGCATGAAAACTCATTCCTGGTGGAACTTCATAGCAAAGTACAAAGTTCGTTTTGGATGGACGAATTAAGTTGAAATAGACAGTTTTTGTATGAAAACTCATTCCTGGTGGAACTTCATAGCAAAGTACAAAGTTCGTTTTGGATGGACAAAGTTAGTTGAAATAGACAGTTTTTGCATGAAAACTCATTCCTGGTGGAACTTCATAGCAAAGTACAAAGTTCGTTTTGGATGGACGAATTAAGTTGAAATAGACAGTTTTTGTATGAAAACTCATTCCTGGTGGAACTTCATAGCAAAGTACAAAGTTCGTTTTGGATGGACAAAGTTAGTTGAAATAGACAGTTTTTGCATGACAACTCATTCCTGGTGGAACTTCATAGCAAAGTACAAAGTTCGTTTTGGATGGACAAAGTTAGTTGAAATAGACAGTTTTTGCATAAAAACTCATTCCTGGTGGAACTTCATAGCAAAGTACAAAGTTCGTTTTGGATGGACGAATTAAGTTGAAATAGACAGTTTTTGTATAAAAACTCATTCCTGGTGGAACTTCATAGCAAAGTACAAAGTTCGTTTTGGATGGACAAAGTTAGTTGAAATAGACAGTTTTTGCATGAAAACTCATTCCTGGTGGAACTTCATAGCAAAGTACAAAGTTCGTTTTGGATGGACGAATTAAGTTGAAATAGACAGTTTTTGTATGAAAACTCATTCCTGGTGGAACTTCATAGCAAAGTACAAAGTTCGAATCAGATGGACGAATTAAGTTGAAATAGACAGTTTTTGCATGAAAACTCATTCCTGGTGGAACTTCATAGCAAAGTACAAAGTTCGTTTTGGATGGACGAATTAAGATGAAATAGACAGTTTTTGTATGAAAACTCATTCCTGGTGGAACTTCATAGCAAAGTACAAAGTTCGTTTTGGATGGACAAAGTTAGTTGAAATAGACAGTTTTTGCATGAAAACTCATTCCTGGTGGAACTTCATAGCAAAGTACAAAGTTCGTTTTGGATGGACGAATTAAGTTGAAATAGACAGTTTTTGTATGAAAACTCATTCCTGGTGGAACTTCATAGCAAAGTACAAAGTTCGAATCAGATGGACGAATTAAGTTGAAATAGACAGTTTTTGCATGAAAACTCATTCCTGGTGGAACTTCATAGCAAAGTACAAAGTTCGTTTTGGATGGACAAAGTTAGTTGAAATAGACAGTTTTTGCATAAAAACTCATTCCTGGTGGAACTTCATAGCAAAGTACAAAGTTCGTTTTGGATGGACGAATTAAGTTGAAATAGACAGTTTTTGTATGAAAACTCATTCCTGGTGGAACTTCATAGCAAAGTACAACGTTCGTTTTGGATAGACAAAGTTAGTTGAAATAGACAGTTTTTGCATGAAAACTCATTCCTGGTGGAACTTCATAGCAAAGTACAAAGTTCGTTTTGGATGGATCAATTTAGTTGAAATAGACAGTTTTTGCATGAAAACTCATTCCTGGTGGAACTTCATAGCAAAGTACAAAGTTCGTTTTAGATGGACAAAGTTAGTTGAAATAGACAGTTTTTGCATGAAAACTCATTCCTGGTGGAACTTCATAGCAAAGTACAAAGTTCGTTTTGGATGGACGAATTAAGTTGAAATAGACAGTTTTTGTATGAAAACTCATTCCTGGTGGAACTTCATAGCAAAGTACAAAGTTCGAATCAGATGGACGAATTAAGTTGAAATAGACAGTTTTTGCATGAAAACTCATTCCTGGTGGAACTTCATAGCAAAGTACAAAGTTCGTTTTGGATGGACAAAGTTAGTTGAAATAGACAGTTTTTGCATGAAAACTCATTCCTGGTGGAACTTCATAGCAAAGTACAAAGTTCGTTTTAGATGGACAAAGTTAGTTGAAATAGACAGTTTTTGCATGAAAACTCATTCCTGGTGGAACTTCATAGCAAAGTACAAAGTTCGTTTTGGATGGACAAAGTTAGTTGAAATAGACAGTTTTTGCATAAAAACTCATTCCTGGTGGAACTTCATAGCAAAGTACAAAGTTCGTTTTGGATAGACAAAGTTAGTTGAAATAGACAGTTTTTGCATGAAAACTCATTCCTGGTGGAACTTCATAGCAAAGTACAAAGTTCGTTTTGGATGGATCAATTTAGTTGAAATAGACAGTTTTTGCATGAAAACTCATTCCTGGTGGAACTTCATAGCAAAGTACAAAGTTCGATTTGGATGGATCAATTTAGTTGAAATAGACAGTTTTTGCATGAAAACTCATTCCTGGTGGAACTTCATAGCAAAGTACAAAGTTCGTTTTGGATGGATCAATTTAGTTGAAATAGACAGTTCTTGCATGAAAACTCATTCCTGGTGGAACTTCATAGCAAAGTACAAAGTTCGTATCGGATGGATCAATTTAGTTGGAATAGACAGTTCTTGCATGAAAACTCATTCCTGGTAGAACTTCATAGCAAAGTACAAAGTTCGTATCGGATGGACGAATTAAGTTGAAATAGACAGTTTTTGCATAAAAACTCATTCCTGGTGGAACTTCATAGCAAAGTACAAAGTTCGTTTTGGATGGATCAATTTAGTTGAAATAGACAGTTCTTGCATGAAAACTCATTCCTGGTGGAACTTCATAGCAAAGTACAAAGTTCGTATCGGATGGATCAATTTAGTTGAAATAGACAGTTCTTGCATGAAAACTCATTCCTGGTAGAACTTCATAGCAAAGTACAAAGTTCGTATCGGATGGACGAATTAAGTTGAAATAGACAGTTTTTGCATGAAAACTCATTCCTGGTGGAACTTCATAGCAAAGTACAAAGTTCGTTTTGGATGGATCAATTTAGTTGAAATAGACAGTTTTTGCATGAAAACTCATTCCTGGTGGAACTTCATAGCAAAGTACAAAGTTCGTATCGGATGGATCAATTTAGTTGAAATAGACAGTTCTTGCATGAAAACTCATTCCTGGTAGAACTTCATAGCAAAGTACAAAGTTCGTATCGGATGGACAAAGTTAGTTGAAATAGACAGTTTTTGCATGTAAACTCATTCCTGGTGGAACTTCATAGCAAAGAACAAAGTTCGAATCAGATGGACGAATTAAGTTGAAATAGACAGTTTTTGCATGAAAACTCATTCCTGGTGGAACTTCATAGCAAAGTACAAAGTTCGTTTTGGATGGACGAATTAAGTTGAAATAGACCGTTTTTGCATAAAAACTCATTCCTGGTGGAACTTCATAGCAAAGTACAAAGTTCGTTTTGGATGGACGAATTAAGTTGAAATAGACAGTTTTTGTATAAAAACTCATTCCTGGTGGAACTTCATAGCAAAGTACAAAGTTCGTTTTGGATGGACAAAGTTAGTTGAAATAGACAGTTCTTGCATGAAAACTCATTCCTGGTGGAACTTCATAGCAAAGTACAAAGTTCGTTTTGGATGGACGAATTAAGTTGAAATAGACAGTTTTTGTATGAAAACTCATTCCTGGTGGAACTTCATAGCAAAGTACAAAGTTCGAATCAGATGGACGAATTAAGTTGAAATAGACAGTTTTTGCATGAAAACTCATTCCTGGTGGAACTTCATAGCAAAGTACAAAGTTCGTTTTGGATGGACGAATTAAGTTGAAATAGACAGTTTTTGTATGAAAACTCATTCCTGGTGGAACTTCATAGCAAAGTACAAAGTTCGTTTTGGATGGACAAAGTTAGTTGAAATAGACAGTTTTTGCATGAAAACTCATTCCTGGTGGAACTTCATAGCAAAGTACAAAGTTCGTTTTGGATGGACGAATTAAGTTGAAATAGACAGTTTTTGTATGAAAACTCATTCCTGGTGGAACTTCATAGCAAAGTACAAAGTTCGAATCAGATGGACGAATTAAGTTGAAATAGACAGTTTTTGCATGAAAACTCATTCCTGGTGGAACTTCATAGCAAAGTACAAAGTTCGTTTTGGATGGACAAAGTTAGTTGAAATAGACAGTTTTTGCATAAAAACTCATTCCTGGTGGAACTTCATAGCAAAGTACAAAGTTCGTTTTGGATGGACGAATTAAGTTGAAATAGACAGTTTTTGTATGAAAACTCATTCCTGGTGGAACTTCATAGCAAAGTACAAAGTTCGAATCAGATGGACGAATTAAGTTGAAATAGACAGTTTTTGCATGAAAACTCATTCCTGGTGGAACTTCATAGCAAAGTACAAAGTTCGTTTTGGATGGATCAATTAAGTTGAAATAGACAGTTTTTGCATGAAAACTCATTCCTGGTGGAACTTCATAGCAAAGTACAAAGTTCGTTTTGGATGGACGAATTAAGTTGAAATAGACAGTTTTTGCATGAAAACTCATTCCTGGTGGAACTTCAT
Organism: Anopheles moucheti; assembly: GCF_943734755.1. Lineage (NCBI taxonomy): Eukaryota > Metazoa > Arthropoda > Insecta > Diptera > Culicidae > Anopheles > Anopheles moucheti. The sequence continues at coordinate 42,627 of NW_026453787.1, read as the reverse complement.
AGCAAAGTACAAAGTTCGAATCAGATGGACGAATTAAGTTGAAATAGACAGTTTTTGCATGAAAACTCATTCCTGGTGGAACTTCATAGCAAAGTACAAAGTTCGTTTTGGATGGATCAATTTAGTTGAAATAGACAGTTTTTGCATGAAAACTCATTCCTGGTGGAACTTCATAGCAAAGTACAAAGTTCGTTTTAGATGGACAAAGTTAGTTGAAATAGACAGTTTTTGCATGAAAACTCATTCCTGGTGGAACTTCATAGCAAAGTACAAAGTTCGTTTTGGATGGACGAATTAAGTTGAAATAGACAGTTTTTGTATGAAAACTCATTCCTGGTGGAACTTCATAGCAAAGTACAAAGTTCGAATCAGATGGACGAATTAAGTTGAAATAGACAGTTTTTGCATGAAAACTCATTCCTGGTGGAACTTCATAGCAAAGTACAAAATTCGTTTTGGATGGATCAATTTAGTTGAAATAGACAGTTTTTGCATGAAAACTCATTCCTGGTGGAACTTCATGGCAAAGTACAAAGTTCGTTTTAGATGGACAAAGTTAGTTGAAATAGACAGTTTTTGCATGAAAACTCATTCCTGGTGGAACTTCATAGCAAAGTACAAAGTTCGTTTTGGATGGACAAAGTTAGTTGAAATAGACAGTTTTTGCATAAAAACTCATTCCTGGTGGAACTTCATAGCAAAGTACAAAGTTCGTTTTGGATGGATCAATTTAGTTGAAATAGACAGTTTTTGCATGAAAACTCATTCCTGGTGGAACTTCATAGCAAAGTACAAAGTTCGTTTTGGATGGATCAATTTAGTTGAAATAGACAGTTTTTGCATGAAAACTCATTCCTGGTAGAACTTCATAGCAAAGTACAAAGTTCGTTTTGGATGGATCAATTTAGTTGAAATAGACAGTTTTTGCATGAAAACTCATTCCTGGTGGAACTTCATAGCAAAGTACAAAGTTCGTATCGGATGGATCAATTTAGTTGAAATAGACAGTTCTTGCATGAAAACTCATTCCTGGTGGAACTTCATAGCAAAGTACAAAGTTCGTTTTGGATGGATCAATTTAGTTGAAATAGACAGTTTTTGCATGAAAACTCATTCCTGGTGGAACTTCATAGCAAAGTACAAAGTTCGTTTTGGATGGATCAATTTAGTTGAAATAGACAGTTTTTGCATGAAAACTCATTCCTGGTGGAACTTCATAGCAAAGTACAAAGTTCGTATCGGATGGATCAATTTAGTTGAAATAGACAGTTCTTGCATGAAAACTCATTCCTGGTAGAACTTCATAGCAAAGTACAAAGTTCGTATCGGATGGACGAATTAAGTTGAAATAGACAGTTTTTGCATGAAAACTCATTCCTGGTGGAACTTCATAGCAAAGTACAAAGTTCGTTTTGGATGGACAAATTTAGTTGAAATAGACAGTTCTTGCATGAAAACTCATTCCTGGTGGAACTTCATAGCAAAGTACAAAGTTCGTATCGGATGGATCAATTTAGTTGAAATAGACAGTTTTTGTATGAAAACTCATTCCTGGTGGAACTTCATAGCAAAGTACAAAGTTCGTTTTGGATAGACAAATTTAGTTGAAATAGACAGTTCTTGCATAAAAACTCATTCCTGGTGGAACTTCATAGCAAAGTACAAAGTTCGAATCAGATGGACGAATTAAGTTGAAATAGACAGTTTTTGTATGAAAACTCATTCCTGGTGGAACTTCATAGCAAAGTACAAAGTTCGTTTTGGATAGACAAAGTTAGTTGGAATAGACAGTTTTTGCATGAAAACTCATTCCTGGTGGAACTTCATAGCAAAGTACAAAGTTCGTATCGGATGGACGAATTAAGTTGAAATAGACAGTTTTTGCATGAAAACTCATTCCTGGTGGAACTTCATAGCAAAGTACAAAGTTCGTTTTGGATGGATCAATTTAGTTGAAATAGACAGTTTTTGCATGAAAACTCATTCCTGGTGGAACTTCATAGCAAAGTACAAAGTTCGTTTTGGATGGACAAAGTTAGTTGAAATAGACAGTTTTTGCATAAAAACTCATTCCTGGTGGAAATTCATAGCAAAGTACAAAGTTCGTTTTGGATAGACAAAGTTAGTTGAAATAGACAGTTTTTGCATGAAAACTCATTCCTGGTGGAACTTCATAGCAAAGTACAAAGTTCGAATCAGATGGACGAATTAAGTTGAAATAGACAGTTTTTGCATGAAAACTCATTCCTGGTGGAACTTCATAGCAAAGTACAAAGTTCGTTTTAGATGGACAAAGTTAGTTGAAATAGACAGTTTTTGCATAAAAACTCATTCCTGGTGGAACTTCATAGCAAAGTACAAAGTTCGTTTTGGATGGATCAATTTAGTTGAAATAGACAGTTTTTGCATGAAAACTCATTCCTGGTGGAACTTCATAGCAAAGTACAAAGTTCGTTTTGGATGGACAAAGTTAGTTGAAATAGACAGTTTTTGCATAAAAACTCATTCCTGGTGGAACTTCATAGCAAAGTACAACGTTCGTTTTGGATAGACAAAGTTAGTTGAAATAGACAGTTTTTGCATGAAAACTCATTCCTGGTGGAACTTCATAGCAAAGTACAAAGTTCGTTTTGGATGGATCAATTTAGTTGAAATAGACAGTTTTTGTATGAAAACTCATTCCTGGTGGAACTTCATAGCAAAGTACAAAGTTCGTATCGGATGGATCAATTTAGTTGGAATAGACAGTTCTTGCATGAAAACTCATTCCTGGTGGAACTTCATAGCAAAGTACAAAGTTCGTATCGGATGGATCAATTTAGTTGAAATAGACAGTTCTTGCATGAAAACTCATTCCTGGTAGAACTTCATAGCAAAGTACAAAGTTCGTATCGGATGGACGAATTAAGTTGAAATAGACAGTTTTTGCATGAAAACTCATTCCTGGTGGAACTTCATAGCAAAGTACAAAGTTCGTTTTGGATGGATCAATTTAGTTGAAATAGACAGTTTTTGCATGAAAACTCATTCCTGGTGGAACTTCATAGCAAAGTACAAAGTTCGTATCGGATGGATCAATTTAGTTGAAATAGACAGTTCTTGCATGAAAACTCATTCCTGGTGGAACTTCATAGCAAAGTACAAAGTTCGTATCGGATGGACAAAGTTAGTTGAAATAGACAGTTTTTGCATGTAAACTCATTCCTGGTGGAACTTCATAGCAAAGTACAAAGTTCGAATCAGATGGACAAAGTTAGTTGAAATAGACAGTTTTTGCATGAAAACTCATTCCTGGTAGAACTTCATAGCAAAGTACAAAGTTCGTATCGGATGGACGAATTAAGTTGAAATAGACAGTTTTTGCATGAAAACTCATTCCTGGTGGAACTTCATAGCAAAGTACAAAGTTCGTTTTGGATGGATCAATTTAGTTGAAATAGACAGTTTTTGCATGAAAACTCATTCCTGGTGGAACTTCATAGCAAAGTACAAAGTTCGTATCGGATGGATCAATTTAGTTGAAATAGACAGTTCTTGCATGAAAACTCATTCCTGGTAGAACTTCATAGCAAAGTACAAAGTTCGTATCGGATGGACGAATTAAGTTGAAATAGACAGTTTTTGCATGAAAACTCATTCCTGGTGGAACTTCATAGCAAAGTACAAAGTTCGTTTTGGATGGATCAATTTAGTTGAAATAGACAGTTTTTGCATGAAAACTCATTCCTGGTGGAACTTCATAGCAAAGTACAAAGTTCGTTTTGGATGGACAAAGTTAGTTGAAATAGACAGTTTTTGCATGAAAACTCATTCCTGGTGGAACTTCATAGCAAAGTACAAAGTTCGTTTTGGATGGACAAAGTTAGTTGAAATAGACAGTTTTTGCATGAAAACTCATTCCTGGTGGAACTTCATAGCAAAGTACAAAGTTCGTTTTAGATGGACAAAGTTAGTTGAAATAGACAGTTTTTGCATAAAAACTCATTCCTGGTGGAACTTCATAGCAAAGTACAAAGTTCGAATCAGATGGACGAATTAAGTTGAAATAGACAGTTTTTGTATGAAAACTCATTCCTGGTGGAACTTCATAGCAAAGTACAAAGTTCGTTTTGGATAGACAAAGTTAGTTGAAATAGACAGTTTTTGTATGAAAACTCATACCTGGTGGAACTTCATAGCAAAGTACAAAGTTCGTTTTGGATGGACAAAGTTAGTTGAAATAGACAGTTTTTGCATGAAAACTCATTCCTGGTGGAACTTCATAGCAAAGTACAAAGTTCGTTTTGGATGGACAAAGTTAGTTGAAATAGACAGTTTTTGCATGAAAACTCATTCCTGGTGGAACTTCATAGCAAAGTACAAAGTTCGTTTTGGATGGACAAAGTTAGTTGAAATAGACAGTTTTTGCATAAAAACTCATTCCTGGTGGAACTTCATAGCAAAGTACAAAGTTCGTTTTGGATGGACGAATTAAGTTGAAATAGACAGTTTTTGTATGAAAACTCATTCCTGGTGGAACTTCATAGCAAAGTACAAAGTTCGTTTTGGATGGACAAAGTTAGTTGAAATAGACAGTTTTTGCATGAAAACTCATTCCTGGTGGAACTTCATAGCAAAGTACAAAGTTCGTTTTGGATGGACAAAGTTAGTTGAAATAGACAGTTTTTGCATAAAAACTCATTCCTGGTGGAACTTCATAGCAAAGTACAAAGTTCGTTTTGGATGGACGAATTAAGTTGAAATAGACAGTTTTTGCATAAAAACTCATTCCTGGTGGAACTTCATAGCAAAGTACAAAGTTCGAATCAGATGGACGAATTAAGTTGAAATAGACAGTTTTTGTATGAAAACTCATTCCTGGTGGAACTTCATAGCAAAGTACAAAGTTCGTTTTGGATGGACAAAGTTAGTTGAAATAGACAGTTTTTGCATGAAAACTCATTCCTGGTGGAACTTCATAGCAAAGTACAAAGTTCGTTTTGGATGGACAAAGTTAGTTGAAATAGACAGTTTTTGCATGAAAACTCATTCCTGGTGGAACTTCATAGCAAAGTACAAAGTTCGTTTTAGATGGACAAAGTTAGTTGAAATAGACAGTTTTTGCATAAAAACTCATTCCTGGTGGAACTTCATAGCAAAGTACAAAGTTCGAATCAGATGGACGAATTAAGTTGAAATAGACAGTTTTTGTATGAAAACTCATTCCTGGTGGAACTTCATAGCAAAGTACAAAGTTCGTTTTGGATAGACAAAGTTAGTTGAAATAGACAGTTTTTGTATGAAAACTCATACCTGGTGGAACTTCATAGCAAAGTACAAAGTTCGTTTTGGATGGACAAAGTTAGTTGAAATAGACAGTTTTTGTATGAAAACTCATACCTGGTGGAACTTCATAGCAAAGTACAAAGTTCGTTTTGGATGGACAAAGTTAGTTGAAATAGACAGTTTTTGCATAAAAACTCATTCCTGGTGGAACTTCATAGCAAAGTACAAAGTTCGTTTTGGATGGACGAATTAAGTTGAAATAGACAGTTTTTGTATGAAAACTCATTCCTGGTGGAACTTCATAGCAAAGTACAAAGTTCGTTTTGGATAGACAAAGTTAGTTGAAATAGACAGTTTTTGTATGAAAACTCATACCTGGTGGAACTTCATAGCAAAGTACAAAGTTCGTTTTGGATGGACAAAGTTAGTTGAAATAGACAGTTTTTGCATGAAAACTCATTCCTGGTGGAACTTCATAGCAAAGTACAAAGTTCGTTTTAGATGGACAAAGTTAGTTGAAATAGACAGTTTTTGCATGAAAACTCATTCCTGGTGGAACTTCATAGCAAAGTACAAAGTTCGTTTTGGATTTACAAAGTTAGTTGAAATAGACAGTTTTTGTATGAAAACTCATACCTGGTGGAACTTCATAGCAAAGTACAAAGTTCGTTTTGGATGGACAAAGTTAGTTGAAATAGACAGTTTTTGCATGAAAACTCATTCCTGGTGGAACTTCATAGCAAAGTACAAAGTTCGTTTTGGATGGACAAAGTTAGTTGAAATAGACAGTTTTTGCATGAAAACTCATTCCTGGTGGAACTTCATAGCAAAGTACAAAGTTCGTTTTGGATGGACAAAGTTAGTTGAAATAGACAGTTTTTGCATAAAAACTCATTCCTGGTGGAACTTCATAGCAAAGTACAAAGTTCGTTTTGGATGGACGAATTAAGTTGAAATAGACAGTTTTTGTATGAAAACTCATTCCTGGTGGAACTTCATAGCAAAGTACAAAGTTCGTTTTAGATGGACAAAGTTAGTTGAAATAGACAGTTTTTGCATGAAAACTCATTCCTGGTGGAACTTCATAGCAAAGTACAAAGTTCGTTTTGGATTTACAAAGTTAGTTGAAATAGACAGTTTTTGTATGAAAACTCATTCCTGGTGGAACTTCATAGCAAAGTACAAAGTTCGTTTTGGATGGACAAAGTTAGTTGAAATAGACAGTTTTTGCATGAAAACTCATTCCTGGTGGAACTTCATAGCAAAGTACAAAGTTCGTTTTGGATGGACAAAGTTAGTTGAAATAGACAGTTTTTGAATAAAAACTCATTCCTGGTGGAACTTCATAGCAAAGTACAAAGTTCGTTTTGGATGGACAAAGTTAGTTGAAATAGATAATTTTTGCATGAAAACTCATTCCTGGTGGAACTTCATAGCAAAGTACAAAGTTCGTTTAGGATGGACAAAGTTAGTTGAAATAGACAGTTTTTGCATGAAAACTTATCCTGGTGGAACTTCATAGCAAAGTACAAAGTTCGTTTTGGATGGACGAATTAAGTTGAAATAGACAGTTTTTGCATGAAAACTCATTCCTGGTGGAACTTCATAGCAAAGTACAAAGTTCGTTTTGGATGGACAAAGTTAGTTGAAATAGATAATTTTTGCATGAAAACTCATTCCTGGTGGAACTTCATAGCAAAGTACAAAGTTCGTTTTGGATGGACGAATTAAGTTGAAATAGACAGTTTTTGCATGAAAACTCATTCCTGGTGGAACTTCATAGCAAAGTACAAAGTTCGTTTTGGATGGACAAAGTTAGTTGAAATAGATAATTTTTGCATGAAAACTCATTCCTGGTGGAACTTCATAGCAAAGTACAAAGTTCGTTTAGGATGGACAAAGTTAGTTGAAATAGACAGTTTTTGCATGAAAACTCATTCCTGGTGGAACTTCATAGCAAAGTACAAAGTTCGTTTTGGATGGACAAAGTTAGTTGAAATAGACAGTTTTTGCATAAAAACTCATTCCTGGTGGAACTTCATAGCAAAGTACAAAGTTCGTTTTGGATGGACGAATTAAGTTGAAATAGACAGTTTTTGTATGAAAACTCATTCCTGGTGGAACTTCATAGCAAAGTACAAAGTTCGTTTTGGATGGACAAAGTTAGTTGAAATAGACAGTTTTTGCATGAAAACTCATTCCTGGTGGAACTTCATAGCAAAGTACAAAGTTCGTTTTAGATGGACAAAGTTAGTTGAAATAGACAGTTTTTGCATGAAAACTCATTCCTGGTGGAACTTCATAGCAAAGTACAAAGTTCGTTTTGGATTTACAAAGTTAGTTGAAATAGACAGTTTTTGTATGAAAACTCATACCTGGTGGAACTTCATAGCAAAGTACAAAGTTCGTTTTGGATGGACAAAGTTAGTTGAAATAGACAGTTTTTGCATGAAAACTCATTCCTGGTGGAACTTCATAGCAAAGTACAAAGTTCGTTTTGGATGGACAAAGTTAGTTGAAATAGACAGTTTTTGCATGAAAACTCATTCCTGGTGGAACTTCATAGCAAAGTACAAAGTTCGTTTTGGATGGACAAAGTTAGTTGAAATAGACAGTTTTTGCATAAAAACTCATTCCTGGTGGAACTTCATAGCAAAGTACAAAGTTCGTTTTGGATGGACGAATTAAGTTGAAATAGACAGTTTTTGTATGAAAACTCATTCCTGGTGGAACTTCATAGCAAAGTACAAAGTTCGTTTTAGATGGACAAAGTTAGTTGAAATAGACAGTTTTTGCATGAAAACTCATTCCTGGTGGAACTTCATAGCAAAGTACAAAGTTCGTTTTGGATTTACAAAGTTAGTTGAAATAGACAGTTTTTGTATGAAAACTCATTCCTGGTGGAACTTCATAGCAAAGTACAAAGTTCGTTTTGGATGGACAAAGTTAGTTGAAATAGACAGTTTTTGCATGAAAACTCATTCCTGGTGGAACTTCATAGCAAAGTACAAAGTTCGTTTTGGATGGACAAAGTTAGTTGAAATAGACAGTTTTTGAATAAAAACTCATTCCTGGTGGAACTTCATAGCAAAGTACAAAGTTCGTTTTGGATGGACAAAGTTAGTTGAAATAGATAATTTTTGCATGAAAACTCATTCCTGGTGGAACTTCATAGCAAAGTACAAAGTTCGTTTAGGATGGACAAAGTTAGTTGAAATAGACAGTTTTTGCATGAAAACTTATCCTGGTGGAACTTCATAGCAAAGTACAAAGTTCGTTTTGGATGGACGAATTAAGTTGAAATAGACAGTTTTTGCATGAAAACTCATTCCTGGTGGAACTTCATAGCAAAGTACAAAGTTCGTTTTGGATGGACAAAGTTAGTTGAAATAGATAATTTTTGCATGAAAACTCATTCCTGGTGGAACTTCATAGCAAAGTACAAAGTTCGTTTTGGATGGACGAATTAAGTTGAAATAGACAGTTTTTGCATGAAAACTCATTCCTGGTGGAACTTCATAGCAAAGTACAAAGTTCGTTTTGGATGGACAAAGTTAGTTGAAATAGATAATTTTTGCATGAAAACTCATTCCTGGTGGAACTTCATAGCAAAGTACAAAGTTCGTTTAGGATGGACAAAGTTAGTTGAAATAGACAGTTTTTGCATGAAAACTCATTCCTGGTGGAACTTCATAGCAAAGTACAAAGTTCGTTTTTGATGGACAAAGTTAGTTGAAATAGATAATTTTTGCATGAAAACTCATTCCTGGTGGAACTTCATAGCAAAGTACAAAGTTCGTTTTGGATGGACGAATTAAGTTGAAATAGACAGTTTTTGCATGAAAACTCATTCCTGGTGGAACTTCATAGCAAAGTACAAAGTTCGTTTTGGATGGACAAAGTTAGTTGAAATAGATAATTTTTGCATGAAAACTCATTCCTGGTGGAACTTCATAGCAAAGTACAAAGTTCGTTTTGGATGGACGAATTAAGTTGAAATAGACAGTTTTTGCATAAAAACTCATTCCTGGTGGAACTTCATAGCAAAGTACAAAGTTCGTTTTGGATGGACAAAGTTAGTTGAAATAGACAGTTTTTGCATGAAAACTCATTCCTGGTGGAACTTCATAGCAAAGTACAAAGTTCGTTTTGGATGGACAAAGTTAGTTGAAATAGACAGTTTTTGCATGAAAACTCATTCCTGGTGGAACTTCATAGCAAAGTACAAAGTTCGTTTTGGATGGACGAATTAAGTTGAAATAGACAGTTTTTGCATAAAAACTCATTCCTGGTGGAACTTCATAGCAAAGTACAAAGTTCGTTTTGGATGGACGAATTAAGTTGAAATAGACAGTTTTTGCATGAAAACTCATTCCTGGTGGAACTTCATAGCAAAGTACAAAGTTCGTTTTGGATGGATCAATTTAGTTGAAATAGACAGTTTTTGCATGAAAACTCATTCCTGGTGGAACTTCATAGCAAAGTACAAAGTTCGTTTTGGATGGACAAAGTTAGTTGAAATAGACAGTTTTTGCATGAAAACTCATTCCTGGTGGAACTTCATAGCAAAGTACAAAGTTCGTTTTGGATGGACGAATTAAGTTGAAATAGACAGTTTTTGCATAAAAACTCATTCCTGGTGGAACTTCATAGCAAAGTACAAAGTTCGTTTTGGATGGACAAAGTTAGTTGAAATAGACAGTTTTTGCATGAAAACTCATTCCTGGTGGAACTTCATAGCAAAGTACAAAGTTCGTTTAGGATGGACAAAGTTAGTTGAAATAGACAGTTTTTGCATGAAAACTCATTCCTGGTGGAACTTCATAGCAAAGTACAAAGTTCGTTTTGGATGGACAAAGTTAGTTGAAATAGATAATTTTTGCATGAAAACTCATTCCTGGTGGAACTTCATAGCAAAGTACAAAGTTCGTTTTGGATGGACGAATTAAGTTGAAATAGACAGTTTTTGCATAAAAACTCATTCCTGGTGGAACTTCATAGCAAAGTACAAAGTTCGTTTTGGATGGACAAAGTTAGTTGAAATAGACAGTTTTTGCATGAAAACTCATTCCTGGTGGAACTTCATAGCAAAGTACAAAGTTCGTTTTGGATGGACAAAGTTAGTTGAAATAGACAGTTTTTGCATGAAAACTCATTCCAGGTGGAACTTCATAGCAAAGTACAAAGTTCGTTTTGGATTTACAAAGTTAGTTGAAATAGACAGTTTTTGCATGAAAACTCATTCCTGGTGGAAGTTCATAGCAAAGTACAAAGTTCGTTTTGGATGGACGAATTAAGTTGAAATAGACAGTTTTTGCATGAAAACTCATTCCTGGTGGAACTTCATAGCAAAGTACAAAGTTCGTTTTGGATGGATCAATTTAGTTGAAATAGACAGTTTTTGCATGAAAACTCATTCCTGGTGGAACTTCATAGCAAAGTACAAAGTTCGTTTTGGATGGACAAAGTTAGTTGAAATAGACAGTTTTTGCATGAAAACTCATTCCAGGTGGAACTTCATAGCAAAGTACAAAGTTCGTTTTGGATGGACGAATTAAGTTGAAATAGACAGTTTTTGCATGAAAACTCATTCCTGGTGGAACTTCATAGCAAAGTACAAAGTTCGTTTTGGATGGATCAATTTAGTTGAAATAGACAGTTTTTGCATGAAAACTCATTCCTGGTGGAACTTCATAGCAAAGTACAAAGTTCGTTTTGGATGGACAAAGTTAGTTGAAATAGACAGTTTTTGCATGAAAACTCATTCCTGGTGGAACTTCATAGCAAAGTACAAAGTTCGTTTTGGATGGATCAATTTAGTTGAAATAGACAGTTTTTGCATGAAAACTCATTCCTGGTGGAACTTCATAGCAAAGTACAAAGTTCGTTTTGGATGGACAAAGTTAGTTGAAATAGACAGTTTTTGCATGAAAACTCATTCCAGGTGGAACTTCATAGCAAAGTACAAAGTTCGTTTTGGATGGACGAATTAAGTTGAAATAGACAGTTTTTGCATGAAAACTCATTCCTGGTGGAACTTCATAGCAAAGTACAAAGTTCGTTTTGGATGGACAAAGTTAGTTGAAATAGACAGTTTTTGCATGAAAACTCATTCCAGGTGGAACTTCATAGCAAAGTACAAAGTTCGTTTTGGATGGACAAAGTTAGTTGAAATAGACAGTTTTTGCATGAAAACTCATTCCTGGTGGAACTTCATAGCAAAGTACAAAGTTCGTTTTGGATGGATCAATTTAGTTGAAATAGACAGTGTACGCGAAATTAGCTTTTAAAACAGGTGTTCACCGTTTGGCTTTCCGATTGCTACTGACTTTATTCATACGCATACATTGCCCTTTGCGGGTTGCTATAATTCTAACGTCTATGGCCTATGCTTCAATCCTTAACATGCCGCCCCCCGTGGAAAGGTATCTTTCTACTCCTATCTTCTACTCTAACCTTCTTGAACTGGTAAAATACATATCTTTGATATCGCTCGGCGATATTCACCTTCCTTTGTTCGCACCTCAACGACCCGTATATTGCCATCATCTCCTCTAAATATTTTTGTTATTCTTCCAATAGCCCATTTTAACGGTGGCAGATTATCCTCCTTCACTAACACCAACGTTCCAACATTAATGTTTTCTCTTTGTCGGGTCCACTTAGTTCGCGGGTGGAGCCCGGATAAGTATTCCGTTTTCCACTGTTTCCAGATCCGACGTACATACTCTTGGATCTTCTGAAAACGGTCCAATCGATTGATGTTAATATTTTCATACGATGGTTCAGGTATGGATACCAAACTGCGATGAATTAAGAAATGACCCGGTGTTAGAACTTCTAAATCTTCAGGGTCTGACGATAACTGCGTCAATGGTCGGGAATTCAAACATGCCTCAATTTGAATCAGTAATGTCTCTAGGTCTTCCTTCAGAAGGATGGTGTCCCCAATTGTGCACTTCAGATGCTTCTTCATACTCTTGATGGCCGCCTCCCATATTCCTCCGAAGTTTGGTGAACGTGGTGGAATGAATTTAAATTCAACTCCTTCGGTGAGACACTGAGTGGTTATGGCATCTTGAGCTTGTTGCGTTGTAAAGAGTTCATATAGTTCCCTTAAAACTCGAGCCGCTCCTCGAAAGTTTTTAGCATTGTCGCATTCTATAAGTGCGGGTTTTCCTCGTCGTGCTACAAAGCGCTTCAGCGCTGCGATAAAGGCCTGGGTAGATAAATCCGCTACTAGCTCCACATGAACTGCCTTGGTTACCAGACATATGAAGACTGCAACATAACATTTAACTGGTGCAGACTTTCGTGGTGCGAAACGATACCACATTGGACCACATAAATCGATTCCGGTATTTAGAAACGGATAGGATGGAGTGACCCTCTCTGGCGGCAGGTCACCCATTAGCTGCTCCATACACGTGGGTTTGCTTCTGTAGCATTTTACACAATTGTGCACTACTTTGCGAGCTAAGTTGCGCACTCTAAGTGGCCAGAACCGTTCACGTATTAAAGCGATAAGCAACTGTGGACCTGCATGTAGAAATTGGCGATGATATGACTGCATTATCAATAGGGTAAGTGGTTGTTTTGGATCCAAAATTATTGGATGTTTTCTGGTTTCTGAAACTGGTGCATTTCGAAGTCTACCTCCGATACACAGAATACCATCCACTAATATCGGTGCCAGCGATTTCAGTTTCGAAGTTCCTTTTACTTGGCCATCTTTCAAACTCGCTATTTCTTCTCCGAATGTTTCTGATTGAGCCAATCTAACTAGTACTTTTATGGCTTGTTGTAGTTCAACGAGTGTAAGGAATCCTATTCGACGATGGCCTCGGTTCACCCTCTGACTGTTGTAACGGAAACGAAGAATGTATGCTACTAATCGTGCTAAAGCCGAATACGACGATCGCAAACTGAATATAGGACTGCTGTCCTTTGACTGAACAGTCAATACTGCAACTCGTTCTTCCAATTGTTCTGCTGTGAAACTTTCATTTGGGACAGTAGTTCGTGATGTCCATTGGATGTGCTCACTCAGCCATTTTGGGCCATGCCACCAGACCTCGTTGTTCTTCAAATCACAAGGTAACATGCCTCTGGATATAATATCCGCTGGATTTTCTTCTCCTGACACATGAAACCACTGAATCTTGTCAGTGATATGTTGGATCTCAGAAACCCTGTTTGCAATGAAGGGTTTCCATCGGGAAGGGTTACCAGCGATCCAGTACAGGACAATTGTCGAATCTACCCAGAATACACAATTCATTTCGCGTTTTATGCTTGACTTGACTTTTTGCCACAGATGACTTAACAGTAAGGCAGCAGACAGCTCTAGTCTTGGTAACGTTACTCTTCTTTGTTTCTTGCCATTTTCGATAGGTGCAACCTTTGATTTTGCACTTAGCAGCTCTACTGTGATGCTTCCGTCTGTCGAAATAGTGCGTATGTAAATACAAGCACCATATGCCTTTTCAGATGCGTCGCTGAAACCATGCACTTCTACGATATCTGCTTCGTTTGCAACTACTCGACGTGGAACCACAATTTCTTCTATATCTGCCATACTTCGTTTAAACTGCATCCATTTATCTCGTAGCACCTCCTCCAATGGGTCATCCCAATTAACCCTTCTTTCCCAAAGCACTTGCAAGAAACATTTGGCTATTACGATTACTGGTCCGATCAATCCCAAAGGATCGTATAAGCGAGCTGCATCTGATACAACAGTCCGTTTACTGATTTGCTCTTCATTATTCCATTTTGGGATACAAAATGTAAGCACATCTTGGGCAGGTGTCCACTTTAGTCCAAGCGTTTTGATAGATTGGTGGGGATCGATCACAAGCTCCGAACCCATTTCTCGAAGTTCGGGTGAAAGCGTATTTAATATATGTGCTGAATTAGACGCCCACTTTCTTAGATTAAATCCCGCAGAATGTAGCACTGTGGATAGTTCTCTGCATACACGCTCTCCTTGATCGACCGTATCCACCCCGCTTATCATATCATCCATATAAAAATCTGCCGCTAGTATCTTTGACGCTACTGGATGCGACAATTTGGTCTCGGTGGCAAGTGTTTGTAGGCATTTTGTGGCTAGGTATGGGGCTGACGCTGTTCCATATGTTACTGTTTTTAGTTGAAACTCCCTAATTCCGCTTTCGTCATTTCCCCACAGAATGCGTTGGAGTGGGCGGTCTGCTTCTCTTATCCAAATCTGCCTATACATTTTCTCAATATCGGCTGTTAATGCGTATCTTGGGAAGCGAAAACGCATTATGATACTGATCAGATCGTCTTGGATGACTGGGCCCACTAATAAAGCTTCATTTAACGAAATTCCTGAATCCGTACTACAGGAGGCATCAAAAACAACCCTTAGTTTGGTCGTTAGGCTACCGGGCTTTATAACGCAATGGTGTGGCATATAATACACCTGTACATCACGTATTGGTTCGTGACTAATTTCCTCCATGTGGCCTAGCTTTAGATATTCGTTTAGAAATTCCTCGTATTGGATCTTTAGTTCAGGATTGGCTTGCAGACGACGATTCAGCGAGTGGAGTCGTCGTTTCGATATTTCGTATGATCTACCTATCTTTTTTATCTTATCCCCGTTTTTAGGCAACGCAACTATAAATCTTCCATCTGATCCGCGAGTGGTTGTACTTTCGAAAATCGCTTCACATTCTGATTCTTCAGGGGATAACATATTCGAAGTCTGACACGTTTCTATCTCCCAAAACTTGCAAAGTTGTTCGTCTAACGAATCCGCAACGTATGTTACATTTACAAGGCTTTGTTGTACGCAACTACTTTCTATCGACGCCTTTCCGGATACTACCCAACCGAATAGCGTTTGCTGTAGCATCAAGCTACTATCCTCCGAATGAAGCCTCACTAACCCGTCCAACAGTATTTCGTTATATACCTCTCTGCCGAGAAGCATATCTATCGGGCCAACTTCTCCACATGTCGGGTCAGCCAGTCTAATGTTCTGTGGCAATTTCCAATGTTGCGTATCAACCTTAGCAGCTGGAAGGTTCCACATTATCTCCGACAGAACGTGCAACCTTAAAGGAAATTGAACATTAGTACACTGTGACTGAATTGTTACATTTACCGAATGAGATGAAGGCTGGCAGCTCCTGCCCACTGCTCCAATCGACAAGTCCTCCCGTTGCCTTTGAGCTCGTAATCCTTGCACTACTCGCTCGGTGATCAGGTTGACTTGCGCACCGCCGTCCAATAATGCTCGTGCTATCATCTTGTTGCCATTCGATGTGATGACGGTTACCAGGATGGTTGGCAGCAAAATCGTTGTTGAAGGTGCCGGTTGGCTCTCAGTCGGTGTGAACATAACGGCGTTAGAAGGTTCGCCGACATGTACCATCGAAGATCTCGTTGAGTCACTTGCAATTGCGATTTCCGGAACATTGGCTTCAGGAGCACGTTGCTGGTCAGTCGGTGACCTGTGCAGCATAGTGTGATGTTTAAGCTTGCACACCCGACACACACTAGAAGTACAGTCTCTCACGCGATGATCTGACGCCAAGCAGTTTAAACAAAGTCCTTTCTCTTTCACCATGTCGAATCGTTGGTTCACTGTCAGGTTTCGAAACGTGTTGCACTTGAAGAAAGAGTGACTTTCTTGTTTGCAGAACATGCATTTTTTATCTAGCACATTAACTGATGCACACGCTTGCTTCATTTTGTTTCGGCCATGGTATGTGTGTGCGTGTGGTAGAGGCTGCTCTTTAGTTTGGGGCATGCCTTGTAACACTATTAAGTGTTCCTTTAAAAACTGCACAAGTTCTTTATATTCGGCAACTTCTGCACTTCGATGATGCGTTTCCCATTCTTTTCGGGTGTTCGCATCCAATTTTTCGCATAACATGTGTGCTAGAAGCACACTCCAGCCATTTGTAAGAATCCCAATCTTTTCCACCATTTTGATGGTCCGTTCGAAGCTGTCTATCAAAATGGTGAGTGCCTCGAAGCTTTCGCTTTTTGACGGTGCAATGGCGAACAGTTCGTTCAGATAGCGACGCACTAACACCTTTTTGTTTTCGTAGCGATCTTTTAACAGCTCCCAAGCCACACTATAATTCGCCGCTGTAGTTTCTACTGCGTCGATCAGCTGCGCTGCTTCCTTAGTTACCACGCGCTTTAGATACATCAACTTGTCTACATCAGACAATTTCGGATGCCCGTCGATCATACTAACGAACGAGTCCCGAAACGTTGGCCACGTTTCCCAGGCACCATTGAAACTAGGCATAGGAATCTCAGGTAACCGCACCTTGGATCGGGAGTTCGACACTCCTGGCTGCTGCGTTTCGGTGTTGGACGCACACAGATCTGCTCCGCATCTTTTTATAAGTATCGATATATCACATCGACGCCGGTCAAACTCCTCATACCGTTTCTCTTCTGCTTCCCACTGCGCAGCATCCACTGTCTCTAGCAACGACGCGTGCTTCGTATCGAACGCGGACACTATCACACTTAATCGTTCCGTCCATTCCTCTACATATGAAGAATCCGCATCTCTAGCGGCTTGGATAGCGTTCTTTAGCGAATCTAATCTACGCATTAAATGTGCTTGACCCCGTTGGATCACATTCGTTACCGAGTCTTTTGGGCTCGATGTAGCTTGCACTCCAGAGAATTCCGACATTTCTGGGTTCGACATTTTTATTTTCAACAAAGAACGGTTAAACTACCAGTTTACGTAACTATCCGGTTTTACGGATATCCGGCTCGAAGGACCAAATTTTATGTACGCGAAATTAGCTTTTAAAACAGGTGTTCACCGTTTGGCTTTCCGATTGCTACTGACTTTATTCATACGCATACATTGCCCTTTGCGGGTTGCTATAATTCTAACGTCTATGGCCTATGCTTCAATCCTTAACAGACAGTTTTTGCATGAAAACTCATTCCTGGTGGAACTTCATAGCAAAGTACAAAGTTCGTTTTGGATGGATCAATTTAGTTGAAATAGACAGTTTTTGCATGAAAACTCATTCCAGGTGGAACTTCATAGCAAAGTACAAAGTTCGTTTTGGATGGACGAATTAAGTTGAAATAGACAGTTTTTGCATGAAAACTCATTCCTGGTGGAACTTCATAGCAAAGTACAAAGTTCGTTTTGGATGGATCAATTTAGTTGAAATAGACAGTTTTTGCATGAAAACTCATTCCTGGTGGAACTTCATAGCAAAGTACAAAGTTCGTTTTGGATGGACAAAGTTAGTTGAAATAGACAGTTTTTGCATGAAAACTCATTCCTGGTGGAACTTCATAGCAAAGTACAAAGTTCGTTTTGGATGGACGAATTAAGTTGAAATAGACAGTTTTTGCATGAAAACTCATTCCTGGTGGAACTTCATAGCAAAGTACAAAGTTCGTTTTGGATGGACAAAGTTAGTTGAAATAGACAGTTTTTGCATGAAAACTCATTCCAGGTGGAACTTCATAGCAAAGTACAAAGTTCGTTTTGGATTTACAAAGTTAGTTGAAATAGACAGTTTTTGCATGAAAACTCATTCCTGGTGGAACTTCATAGCAAAGTACAAAGTTCGTTTTGGATGGACGAATTAAGTTGAAATAGACAGTTTTTGCATGAAAACTCATTCCTGGTGGAACTTCATAGCAAAGTACAAAGTTCGTTTTGGATGGACAAAGTTAGTTGAAATAGACAGTTTTTGCATGAAAACTCATTCCAGGTGGAACTTCATAGCAAAGTACAAAGTTCGTTTTGGATGGACGTATTAAGTTGAAATAGACAGTTTTTGCATGAAAACTCATTCCTGGTGGAACTTCATAGCAAAGTACAAAGTTCGTTTTGGATGGACAAAGTTAGTTGAAATAGACAGTTTTTGCATGAAAACTCATTCCAGGTGGAACTTCATAGCAAAGTACAAAGTTCGTTTTGGATTTACAAAGTTAGTTGAAATAGACAGTTTTTGCATGAAAACTCATTCCTGGTGGAACTTCATAGCAAAGTACAAAGTTCGTTTTGGATGGACGAATTAAGTTGAAATAGACAGTTTTTGCATGAAAACTCATTCCTGGTGGAACTTCATAGCAAAGTACAAAGTTCGTTTTGGATGGATCAATTTAGTTGAAATAGACAGTTTTTGCATGAAAACTCATTCCTGGTGGAACTTCATAGCAAAGTACAAAGTTCGTTTTGGATGGACAAAGTTAGTTGAAATAGACAGTTTTTGCATGAAAACTCATTCCTGGTGGAACTTCATAGCAAAGTACAAAGTTCGTTTTGGATGGACGAATTAAGTTGAAATAGACAGTTTTTGCATGAAAACTCATTCCTGGTGGAACTTCATAGCAAAGTACAAAGTTCGTTTTGGATGGACAAAGTTAGTTGAAATAGACAGTTTTTGCATGAAAACTCATTCCAGGTGGAACTTCATAGCAAAGTACAAAGTTCGTTTTGGATTTACAAAGTTAGTTGAAATAGACAGTTTTTGCATGAAAACTCATTCCTGGTGGAACTTCATAGCAAAGTACAAAGTTCGTTTTGGATGGACGAATTAAGTTGAAATAGACAGTTTTTGCATGAAAACTCATTCCTGGTGGAACTTCATAGCAAAGTACAAAGTTCGTTTTGGATGGACAAAGTTAGTTGAAATAGACAGTTTTTGCATGAAAACTCATTCCAGGTGGAACTTCATAGCAAAGTACAAAGTTCGTTTTGGATGGACGTATTAAGTTGAAATAGACAGTTTTTGCATGAAAACTCATTCCTGGTGGAACTTCATAGCAAAGTACAAAGTTCGTTTTGGATGGACGAATTAAGTTGAAATAGACAGTTTTTGCATAAAAACTCATTCCTGGTGGAACTTCATAGCAAAGTACAAAGTTCGTTTTGGATGGACAAAGTTAGTTGAAATAGACAGTTTTTGCATGAAAACTCATTCCTGGTGGAACTTCATAGCAAAGTACAAAGTTCGTTTTGGATGGACAAAGTTAGTTGAAATAGATAATTTTTGCATGAAAACTCATTCCTGGTGGAACTTCATAGCAAAGTACAAAGTTCGTTTTGGATGGACGAATTAAGTTGAAATAGACAGTTTTTGCATGAAAACTCATTCCTGGTGGAACTTCATAGCAAAGTACAAAGTTCGTTTTGGATGGACGAATTAAGTTGAAATAGACAGTTTTTGCATAAAAACTCATTCCTGGTGGAACTTCATAGCAAAGTACAAAGTTCGTTTTGGATGGACAAAGTTAGTTGAAATAGATAATTTTTGCATGAAAACTCATTCCTGGTGGAACTTCATAGCAAAGTACAAAGTTCGTTTTGGATGGACGAATTAAGTTGAAATAGACAGTTTTTGCATAAAAACTCATTCCTGGTGGAACTTCATAGCAAAGTACAAAGTTCGTTTTGGATGGACGAATTAAGTTGAAATAGACAGTTTTTGCATGAAAACTCATTCCTGGTGGAACTTCATAGCAAAGTACAAAGTTCGTTTTGGATGGATCAATTTAGTTGAAATAGACAGTTTTTGCATGAAAACTCATTCCTGGTGGAACTTCATAGCAAAGTACAAAGTTCGTTTTGGATGGACAAAGTTAGTTGAAATAGACAGTTTTTGCATGAAAACTCATTCCTGGTGGAACTTCATAGCAAAGTACAAAGTTCGTTTTGGATGGACGAATTAAGTTGAAATAGACAGTTTTTGCATGAAAACTCATTCCTGGTGGAACTTCATAGCAAAGTACAAAGTTCGTTTTGGATGGACAAAGTTAGTTGAAATAGACAGTTTTTGCATGAAAACTCATTCCAGGTGGAACTTCATAGCAAAGTACAAAGTTCGTTTTGGATTTACAAAGTTAGTTGAAATAGACAGTTTTTGCATGAAAACTCATTCCTGGTGGAACTTCATAGCAAAGTACAAAGTTCGTATCGGATTGACGAATTAAGTTGAAATAGACAGTTTTTGCATGAAAACTCATTCCTGGTGAAACTTCATAGCAAAGTACAAAGTTCAAATCGGATGGACGAATTAAGTTGAAATAGACAGTTTTTGCATGAAAACTCATTCCTGGTGGAACTTCATAGCAAAGTACAAAGTTCGTTTTGGATGGATCAATTTAGTTGAAATAGACAGTTTTTGCATGAAAACTCATTCCTGGTGGAACTTCATAGCAAAGTACAAAGTTCGTTTTGGATGGACAAAGTTAGTTGAAATAGACAGTTTTTGCATGAAAACTCATTCCTGGTGGAACTTCATAGCAAAGTACAAAGTTCGTTTTGGATGGACGAATTAAGTTGAAATAGACAGTTTTTGCATGAAAACTCATTCCTGGTGAAACTTCATAGCAAAGTACAAAGTTCGTTTTGGATGGACGAATTAAGTTGAAATAGACAGTTTTTGCATGAAAACTCATTCCTGGTGGAACTTCATAGCAAAGTACAAAGTTCGTTTTGGATGGATCAATTTAGTTGAAATAGACAGTTTTTGCATGAAAACTCATTCCTGGTGGAACTTCATAGCAAAGTACAAAGTTCGTTTTGGATGGACAAAGTTAGTTGAAATAGACAGTTTTTGCATGAAAACTCATTCCTGGTGAAACTTCATAGCAAAGTACAAAGTTCGTTTTGGATGGACGAATTAAGTTGAAATAGACAGTTTTTGCATGAAAACTCATTCCTGGTGGAACTTCATAGCAAAGTACAAAGTTCGTTTTGGATGGACGAATTAAGTTGAAATAGACAGTTTTTGCATGAAAACTCATTCCTGGTGAAACTTCATAGCAAAGTACAAAGTTCGTTTTGGATGGACGAATTAAGTTGAAATAGACAGTTTTTGCATGAAAACTCATTCCTGGTGGAACTTCATAGCAAAGTACAAAGTTCGTTTTGGATGGATCAATTTAGTTGAAATAGACAGTTTTTGCATGAAAACTCATTCCAGGTGGAACTTCATAGCAAAGTACAAAGTTCGTTTTGGATTTACAAAGTTAGTTGAAATAGACAGTTTTTGCATGAAAACTCATTCCTGGTGGAACTTCATAGCAAAGTACAAAGTTCGTATCGGATTGACGAATTAAGTTGAAATAGACAGTTTTTGCATGAAAACTCATTCCTGGTGAAACTTCATAGCAAAGTACAAAGTTCGTTTTGGATGGACGAATTAAGTTGAAATAGACAGTTTTTGCATGAAAACTCATTCCTGGTGGAACTTCATAGCAAAGTACAAAGTTCGTTTTGGATGGATCAATTTAGTTGAAATAGACAGTTTTTGCATGAAAACTCATTCCTGGTGGAACTTCATAGCAAAGTACAAAGTTCGTATCGGATGGACGAATTAAGTTGAAATAGACAGTTTTTGCATGAAAACTCATTCCTGGT
This sequence comes from Anopheles moucheti, assembly GCF_943734755.1. NCBI lineage: Eukaryota > Metazoa > Arthropoda > Insecta > Diptera > Culicidae > Anopheles > Anopheles moucheti. The sequence goes on along the minus strand of NW_026453787.1, from coordinate 20,960 downwards.
GAAACTTCATAGCAAAGTACAAAGTTCGTTTTGGATGGACGAATTAAGTTGAAATAGACAGTTTTTGCATGAAAACTCATTCCTGGTGGAACTTCATAGCAAAGTACAAAGTTCGTTTTGGATGGACGAATTAAGTTGAAATAGACAGTTTTTGCATGAAAACTCATTCCTGGTGAAACTTCATAGCAAAGTACAAAGTTCGTTTTGGATGGACGAATTAAGTTGAAATAGACAGTTTTTGCATGAAAACTCATTCCTGGTGGAACTTCATAGCAAAGTACAAAGTTCGTTTTGGATGGATCAATTTAGTTGAAATAGACAGTTTTTGCATGAAAACTCATTCCAGGTGGAACTTCATAGCAAAGTACAAAGTTCGTTTTGGATTTACAAAGTTAGTTGAAATAGACAGTTTTTGCATGAAAACTCATTCCTGGTGGAACTTCATAGCAAAGTACAAAGTTCGTATCGGATTGACGAATTAAGTTGAAATAGACAGTTTTTGCATGAAAACTCATTCCTGGTGAAACTTCATAGCAAAGTACAAAGTTCGTTTTGGATGGACGAATTAAGTTGAAATTGACAGTTTTTGCATGAAAACTCATTCCTGGTGGAACTTCATAGCAAAGTACAAAGTTCGTTTTGGATGGATCAATTTAGTTGAAATAGACAGTTTTTGCATGAAAACTCATTCCTGGTGGAACTTCATAGCAAAGTACAAAGTTCGTTTTGGATGGACAAAGTTAGTTGAAATAGACAGTTTTTGCATGAAAACTCATTCCTGGTGGAACTTCATAGCAAAGTACAAAGTTCGTTTTGGATGGACGAATTAAGTTGAAATAGACAGTTTTTGCATGAAAACTCATTCCTGGTAGAACTTCATAGCAAAGTACAAAGTTCGTTTTGGATGGACGAATTAAGTTGAAATAGACAGTTTTTGCATGAAAACTCATTCCAGGTGGAACTTCATAGCAAAGTACAAAGTTCGTTTTGGATTTACAAAGTTAGTTGAAATAGACAGTTTTTGCATGAAAACTCATTCCTGGTGGAACTTCATAGCAAAGTACAAAGTTCGTATCGGATTGACGAATTAAGTTGAAATAGACAGTTTTTGCATGAAAACTCATTCCTGGTGAAACTTCATAGCAAAGTACAAAGTTCGAATCGGATGGACGAATTAAGTTGAAATAGACAGTTTTTGCATGAAAACTCATTCCTGGTGGAACTTCGTAGCAAAGTACAAAGTTCGAATCGGATGGACGAATTAAGTTGAAATAGACAGTTTTTGCATGAAAACTCATTCCTGGTGGAACTTCATAGCAAAGTACAAAGTTCGTATCGGATGGACGAATTAAGTTGAAATAGACAGTTTTTGCATGAAAACTCATTCCTGGTGAAACTTCATAGCAAAGTACAAAGTTCGTATCGGATGGACGAATTAAGTTGAAATAGACAGTTTTTGCATGAAAACTCATTCCTGGTGGAACTTCATAGCAAAGTACAAAGTTCGTTTTGGATGGATCAATTTAGTTGAAATAGACAGTTTTTGCATGAAAACTCATTCCTGGTGGAACTTCATAGCAAAGTACAAAGTTCGTATCGGATGGACGAATTAAGTTGAAATAGACAGTTTTTGCATGAAAACTCATTCCTGGTGAAACTTCATAGCAAAGTACAAAGTTCGTTTTGGATGGATCAATTTAGTTGAAATAGACAGTTTTTGCATGAAAACTCATTCCTGGTGGAACTTCATAGCAAAGTACAAAGTTCGTATCGGATGGACGAATTAAGTTGAAATAGACAGTTTTTGCATGAAAACTCATTCCTGGTGAAACTTCATAGCAAAGTACAAAGTTCTTATCGGATGGACGAATTAAGTTGAAATAGACAGTTTTTGCATGAAAACTCATTCCTGGTGGAACTTCATAGCAAAGTACAAAGTTCGTTTTGGATGGATCAATTTAGTTGAAATAGACAGTTTTTGCATGAAAACTCATTCCTGGTGGAACTTCATAGCAAAGTACAAAGTTCGTATCGGATGGACGAATTAAGTTGAAATAGACAGTTTTTGCATGAAAACTCATTCCTGGTGGAACTTCATAGCAAAGTACAAAGTTCGTTTTGGATGGATCAATTTAGTTGAAATAGACAGTTTTTGCATGAAAACTCATTCCTGGTGGAACTTCATAGCAAAGTACAAAGTTCGTATCGGATGGACGAATTAAGTTGAAATAGACAGTTTTTGCATGAAAACTCATTCCTGGTGAAACTTCATAGCAAAGTACAAAGTTCTTATCGGATGGACGAATTAAGTTGAAATAGACAGTTTTTGCATGAAAACTCATTCCTGGTGGAACTTCATAGCAAAGTACAAAGTTCGAATCGGATGGACGAATTAAGTTGAAATAGACAGTTTTTGCATGAAAACTCATTCCTGGTGGAACTTCATAGCAAAGTACAAAGTTCGTATCGGATGGACGAATTAAGTTGAAATAGACAGTTTTTGCATGAAAACTCATTCCTGGTGAAACTTCATAGCAAAGTACAAAGTTCGTATCGGATGGACGAATTAAGTTGAAATAGACAGTTTTTGCATGAAAACTCATTCCTGGTGGAACTTCATAGCAAAGGACAAAGTTCGAATCGGATGGACGAATTAAGTTGAAATAGACAGTTTTTGCATGAAAACTCATTCCTGGTGGAACTTCATAGCAAAGTACAAAGTTCGTATCGGATGGACGAATTAAGTTGAAATAGACAGTTTTTGCATGAAAACTCATTCCTGGTGAAACTTCATAGCAAAGTACAAAGTTCTTATCGGATGGACGAATTAAGTTGAAATAGACAGTTTTTGCATGAAAACTCATTCCTGGTGGAACTTCATAGCAAAGTACAAAGTTCGTTTTGGATGGATCAATTTAGTTGAAATAGACAGTTTTTGCATGAAAACTCATTCCTGGTGGAACTTCATAGCAAAGTACAAAGTTCGTATCGGATGGACGAATTAAGTTGAAATAGACAGTTTTTGCATGAAAACTCATTCCTGGTGGAACTTCATAGCAAAGTACAAAGTTCGTATCGGATGGACGAATTAAGTTGAAATAGACAGTTTTTGCATGAAAACTCATTCCTGGTGAAACTTCATAGCAAAGTACAAAGTTCGTATCGGATGGACGAATTAAGTTGAAATAGACAGTTTTTGCATGAAAACTCATTCCTGGTGGAACTTCAAAGCAAAGTACAAAGTTCGTTTTGGATGGATCAATTTAGTTGAAATAGACAGTTTTTGCATGAAAACTCATTCCTGGTGAAACTTCATAGCAAAGTACAAAGTTCGTATCGGATGGACGAATTAAGTTGAAATAGACAGTTTTTGCATGAAAACTCATTCCTGGTGGAACTTCATAGCAAAGTACAAAGTTCGTTTTGGATGGATCAATTTAGTTGAAATAGACAGTTTTTGCATGAAAACTCATTCCTGGTAGAACTTCATAGCAAAGTACAAAGTTCGTATCGGATGGATCAATTTAGTTGAAATAGACAGTTTTTGCATGAAAACTCATTCCTGGTGGAACTTCATAGCAAAGTACAAAGTTCGTATCGCATGGATCAATTTAGTTGAAATAGACAGTTTTTGCATGAAAACTCATTCCTGGTGAAACTTCATAGCAAAGTACAAAGTTCGTATCGGATGGATCAATTGAGTTGAAATAGACAGTTTTTGCATGAAAACTCATTCCTGGTGGAACTTCATAGCAAAGTACAAAGTTCGTATCGGATGGATCAATTTAGTTGAAATAGACAGTTTTTGCATGAAAACTCATTCCTGGTAGAACTTCATAGCAAAGTACAAAGTTCGTATCGGATGGATCAATTTAGTTGAAATAGACAGTTTTTGCATGAAAACTCATTCCTGGTGGAACTTCATAGCAAAGTACAAAGTTCGTATCGCATGGATCAATTTAGTTGAAATAGACAGTTTTTGCATGAAAACTCATTCCTGGTGAAACTTCATAGCAAAGTACAAAGTTCGTATCGGATGGATCAATTTAGTTGAAATAGACAGTTTTTGCATGAAAACTCATTCCTGGTGGAACTTCATAGCAAAGTACAAAGTTCGTATCGGATGGATCTATTTAGTTGAAATAGACAGTTTTTGCATGAAAACTCATTCCTGGTGGAACTTCATAGCAAAGTACAAAGTTCGTTTTGGATGGATCAATTTAGTTGAAATAGACAGTTTTTGCATGAAAACTCATTCCTGGTGGAACTTCATAGCAAAGTACAAAGTTCGAATCGGATGGACGAATTAAGTTGAAATAGACAGTTTTTGCATGAAAACTCATTCCTGGTGAAACTTCATAGCAAAGTACAAAGTTCGTATCGGATGGACGAATTAAGTTAAAATAGACAGTTTTTGCATGAAAACTCATTCCTGGTGGAACTTCATAGCAAAGTACAAAGTTCGTATCGGATGGATCTATTTAGTTGAAATAGACAGTTTTTGCATGAAAACTCATTCCTGGTGGAACTTCATAGCAAAGTACAAAGTTCGTTTTGGATGGATCAATTTAGTTGAAATAGACAGTTTTTGCATGAAAACTCATTCCTGGTGAAACTTCATAGCAAAGTACAAAGTTCGTTTTGGATGGATCAATTTAGTTGAAATAGACAGTTTTTGCATGAAAACTCATTCCTGGTGGAACTTCATAGCAAAGTACAAAGTTCGTATCGGATGGACGAATTAAGTTAAAATAGACAGTTTTTGCATGAAAACTCATTCCTGGTGAAACTTCATAGCAAAGTACAAAGTTCGAATCGGATGGACGAATTAAGTTGAAATAGACAGTTTTTGCATGAAAACTCATTCCTGGTGGAACTTCATAGCAAAGTACAAAGTTCGTTTTGGATGGATCAATTTAGTTGAAATAGACAGTTTTTGCATGAAAACTCATTCCTGGTGGAACTTCATAGCAAAGTACAAAGTTCGTATCGGATGGACGAATTAAGTTGAAATAGACAGTTTTTGCATGAAAACTCATTCCTGGTGAAACTTCATAGCAAAGTACAAAGTTCGTTTTGGATGGATCAATTTAGTTGAAATAGACAGTTTTTGCATGAAAACTCATTCCTGGTGAAACTTCATAGCAAAGTACAAAGTTCGTTTTGGATGGATCAATTTAGTTGAAATAGACAGTTTTTGCATGAAAACTCATTCCTGGTGAAACTTCATAGCAAAGTACAAAGTTCGTATCGGATGGACGAATTAAGTTGAAATAGACAGTTTTTGCATGAAAACTCATTCCTGGTGGAACTTCATAGCAAAGTACAAAGTTCGTTTTGGATGGATCAATTTAGTTGAAATAGACAGTTTTTGCATGAAAACTCATTCCTGGTGAAACTTCATAGCAAAGTACAAAGTTCGTATCGGATGGACGAATTAAGTTGAAATAGACAGTTTTTGCATGAAAACTCATTCCTGGTGGAACTTCATAGCAAAGTACAAAGTTCGTTTTGGATGGATCAATTTAGTTGAAATAGACAGTTTTTGCATGTAAACTCATTCCTGGTGGAACTTCATAGCAAAGTACAAAGTTCGTTTTGGATGGATCAATTTAGTTGAAATAGACAGTTTTTGCATGAAAACTCATTCCTGGTGAAACTTCATAGCAAAGTACAAAGTTCGAATCGGATGGACGAATTAAGTTGAAATAGACAGTTTTTGCATGAAAACTCATTCCTGGTGAAACTTCATAGCAAAGTACAAAGTTCGTTTTGGATGGATCAATTTAGTTGAAATAGACAGTTTTTGCATGTAAACTCATTCCTGGTGGAACTTCATAGCAAAGTACAAAGTTCGTTTTGGATGGATCAATTTAGTTGAAATAGACAGTTTTTGCATGAAAACTCATTCCTGGTGAAACTTCATAGCAAAGTACAAAGTTCGAATCGGATGGACGAATTAAGTTGAAATAGACAGTTTTTGCATGAAAACTCATTCCTGGTGAAACTTCATAGCAAAGTACAAAGTTCGTTTTGGATGGATCAATTTAGTTGAAATAGACAGTTTTTGCATGAAAACTCATTCCTGGTGAAACTTCATAGCAAAGTACAAAGTTCGTATCGGATGGATCTATTTAGTTGAAATAGACAGTTTTTGCATGAAAACTCATTCCTGGTGGAACTTCATAGCAAAGTACAAAGTTCGTTTTGGATGGATCAATTTAGTTGAAATAGACAGTTTTTGCATGAAAACTCATTCCTGGTGAAACTTCATAGCAAAGTACAAAGTTCGTTTTGGATGGATCAATTTAGTTGAAATAGACAGTTTTTGCATGAAAACTCATTCCTGGTGAAACTTCATAGCAAAGTACAAAGTTCGTATCGGATGGACGAATTAAGTTGAAATAGACAGTTTTTGCATGAAAACTCATTCCTGGTGGAACTTCATAGCAAAGTACAAAGTTCGTTTTGGATGGATCAATTTAGTTGAAATAGACAGTTTTTGCATGAAAACTCATTCCTGGTGAAACTTCATAGCAAAGTACAAAGTTCGTATCGGATGGACGAATTAAGTTGAAATAGACAGTTTTTGCATGAAAACTCATTCCTGGTGGAACTTCATAGCAAAGTACAAAGTTCGTTTTGGATGGATCAATTTAGTTGAAATAGACAGTTTTTGCATGTAAACTCATTCCTGGTGGAACTTCATAGCAAAGTACAAAGTTCGTTTTGGATGGATCAATTTAGTTGAAATAGACAGTTTTTGCATGAAAACTCATTCCTGGTGAAACTTCATAGCAAAGTACAAAGTTCGAATCGGATGGACGAATTAAGTTGAAATAGACAGTTTTTGCATGAAAACTCATTCCTGGTGAAACTTCATAGCAAAGTACAAAGTTCGTTTTGGATGGATCAATTTAGTTGAAATAGACAGTTTTTGCATGTAAACTCATTCCTGGTGGAACTTCATAGCAAAGTACAAAGTTCGTTTTGGATGGATCAATTTAGTTGAAATAGACAGTTTTTGCATGAAAACTCATTCCTGGTGAAACTTCATAGCAAAGTACAAAGTTCGAATCGGATGGACGAATTAAGTTGAAATAGACAGTTTTTGCATGAAAACTCATTCCTGGTGAAACTTCATAGCAAAGTACAAAGTTCGTTTTGGATGGATCAATTTAGTTGAAATAGACAGTTTTTGCATGAAAACTCATTCCTGGTGAAACTTCATAGCAAAGTACAAAGTTCGTTTTGGATGGATCAATTTAGTTGAAATAGACAGTTTTTGCATGAAAACTCATTCCTGGTGAAACTTCATAGCAAAGTACAAAGTTCGTATCGGATGGACGAATTAAGTTGAAATAGACAGTTTTTGCATGAAAACTCATTCCTGGTGGAACTTCATAGCAAAGTACAAAGTTCGTTTTGGATGGATCAATTTAGTTGAAATAGACAGTTTTTGCATGTAAACTCATTCCTGGTGGAACTTCATAGCAAAGTACAAAGTTCGTTTTGGATGGATGAATTTAGTTGAAATAGACAGTTTTTGCATGAAAACTCATTCCTGGTAGAACTTCATAGCAAAGTACAAAGTTCGTATCGGATGGACGAATTAAGTTGAAATAGACAGTTTTTGCATGAAAACTCATTCCTGGTGAAACTTCATAGCAAAGTACAAAGTTCGAATCGGATGGACGAATTAAGTTGAAATAGACAGTTTTTGCATGAAAACTCATTCCTGGTGGAACTTCATAGCAAAGTACAAAGTTCGTTTTGGATGGATCAATTTAGTTGAAATAGACAGTTTTTGCATGAAAACTCATTCCTGGTGGAACTTCATAGCAAAGTACAAAGTTCGTTTTGGATGGATCAATTTAGTTGAAATAGACAGTTTTTGCATGAAAACTCATTCCTGGTGAAACTTCATAGCAAAGTACAAAGTTCGTATCGGATGGACGAATTAAGTTGAAATAGACAGTTTTTGCATGAAAACTCATTCCTGGTGAAACTTCATAGCAAAGTACAAAGTTCGTTTTGGATGGATCAATTTAGTTGAAATAGACAGTTTTTGCATGAAAACTCATTCCTGGTGAAACTTCATAGCAAAGTACAAAGTTCGTATCGGATGGACGAATTAAGTTGAAATAGACAGTTTTTGCATGAAAACTCATTCCTGGTGAAACTTCATAGCAAAGTACAAAGTTCGAATCGGATGGACGAATTTAGTTGAAATAGACAGTTTTTGCATGAAAACTCATTCCTGGTGGAACTTCATAGCAAAGTACAAAGTTCGTTTTGGATGGATCAATTTAGTTGAAATAGACAGTTTTTGCATGAAAACTCATTCCTGGTGAAACTTCATAGCAAAGTACAAAGTTCGTTTTGGATGGATCAATTTAGTTGAAATAGACAGTTTTTGCATGAAAACTCATTCCTGGTGGAACTTCATAGCAAAGTACAAAGTTCGTATCGGATGGACGAATTAAGTTGAAATAGACAGTTTTTGCATGAAAACTCATTCCTGGTGAAACTTCATAGCAAAGTACAAAGTTCGAATCGGATGGACGAATTAAGTTGAAATAGACAGTTTTTGCATGAAAACTCATTCCTGGTGAAACTTCATAGCAAAGTACAAAGTTCGTTTTGGATGGATCAATTTAGTTGAAATAGACAGTTTTTGCATGAAAACTCATTCCTGGTGGAACTTCATAGCAAAGTACAAAGTTCGTTTTGGATGGATCAATTTAGTTGAAATAGACAGTTTTTGCATGAAAACTCATTCCTGGTGAAACTTCATAGCAAAGTACAAAGTTCGTATCGGATGGACGAATTAAGTTGAAATAGACAGTTTTTGCATGAAAACTCATTCCTGGTAGAACTTCATAGCAAAGTACAAAGATCGTTTTGGATGGATCAATTTAGTTGAAATAGACAGTTTTTGCATGAAAACTCATTCCTGGTGGAACTTCATAGCAAAGTACAAAGTTCGTTTTGGATGGATGAATTTAGTTGAAATAGACAGTTTTTGCATGAAAACTCATTCCTGGTAGAACTTCATAGCAAAGTACAAAGATCGTTTTGGATGGATCAATTTAGTTGAAATAGACAGTTTTTGCATGAAAACTCATTCCTGGTGGAACTTCATAGCAAAGTACAAAGTTCGTTTTGGATGGATCAATTTAGTTGAAATAGACAGTTTTTGTATGAAAACTCATTCCTGGTGGAACTTCATAGCAAAGTACAAAGTTCGTTTTGGATGGATGAATTTAGTTGAAATAGACAGTTTTTGTATGAAAACTCATTCCTGGTGGAACTTTATAGCAAAGTACAAAGTTCGAATTGGATGGACGAATTTAGTTGAAATAGACAGTTTTTGCATGAAAACTCATTCCTGGTGGAACTTCATAGCAAAGTACAAAGTTCGTTTTGGATGGACGAATTAAGTTGAAATAGACAGTTTTTGCATGAAAACTCATTCCTGGTGGAACTTCATAGCAAAGTACAAAGTTCGTTTTGGATGGATGAATTTAGTTGAAATAGACAGTTTTTGCATGAAAACTCATTCCTGGTAGAACTTCATAGCAAAGTACAAAGATCGTTTTGGATGGATCAATTTAGTTGAAATAGACAGTTTTTGCATGAAAACTCATTCCTGGTGGAACTTCATAGCAAAGTACAAAGTTCGTTTTGGATGGATGAATTTAGTTGAAATAGACAGTTTTTGCATGAAAACTCATTCCTGGTAGAACTTCATAGCAAAGTACAAAGATCGTTTTGGATGGATCAATTTAGTTGAAATAGACAGTTTTTGCATGAAAACTCATTCCTGGTGGAACTTCATAGCAAAGTACAAAGTTCGTTTTGGATGGATCAATTTAGTTGAAATAGACAGTTTTTGTATGAAAACTCATTCCTGGTGGAACTTCATAGCAAAGTACAAAGTTCGTTTTGGATGGATGAATTTAGTTGAAATAGACAGTTTTTGCATGAAAACTCATTCCTGGTAGAACTTCATAGCAAAGTACAAAGATCGTTTTGGATGGATCAATTTAGTTGAAATAGACAGTTTTTGCATGAAAACTCATTCCTGGTGGAACTTCATAGCAAAGTACAAAGTTCGTTTTGGATGGATCAATTTAGTTGAAAAAGACAGTTTTTGTATGAAAACTCATTCCTGGTGGAACTTTATAGCAAAGTACAAAGTTCGAATCGGATGGACGAATTAAGTTGAAATAGACAGTTTTTGCATGAAAACTCATTCCTGGTGGAACTTCATAGCAAAGTACAAAGTTCGTTTTGGATGGATCAATTTAGTTGAAATAGGCAGTTTTTGCATGAAAACTCATTCCTGGTGGAACTTCATAGCAAAGTACAAAGTTCGTTTTGGATGGATGAATTAAGTTGAAATAGACAGTTTTTGCATGAAAACTCATTCCTGGTGGAACTTCATAGCAAAGTACAAAGTTCGTTTTGGATGGATCAATTTAGTTGAAATAGACAGTTTTTGTATGAAAACTCATTACTGGTGGAACTTTATAGCAAAGTACAAAGTTCGAATCGGATGGACGAATTTAGTTGAAATAGACAGTTTTTGCATGAAAACTCATTCCTGGTGGAACTTCATAGCAAAGTACAAAGTTCGTTTTGGATGGATCAATTTAGTTGAAATAGACAGTTTTTGCATGAAAACTCATTCCTGGTGGAACTTCATAGCAAAGTACAAAGTTCGTTTTGGATGGATCAATTTAGTTGAAATAGACAGTTTTTGTATGAAAACTCATTCCTGGTGGAACTTTATAGCAAAGTACAAAGTTCGAATCGGATGGACGAATTAAGTTGAAATAGACAGTTTTTGTATGAAAACTCATTCCTGGTGGAACTTTATAGCAAAGTACAAAGTTCGTATCGGATGGACAAATTAAGTTGAAATAGACAGTTTTTGCATAAAAACTCATTCCTGATGAAACTTCATAGCAAAGTACAAAGATCGTTTTGGATGGATCAATTTAGTTGAAATAGACAGTTTTTGCATGAAAACTCATTCCTGGTGGAACTTCATAGCAAAGTACAAAGTTCGTTTTGGATGGATCAATTTAGTTGAAATAGACAGTTTTTGTATGAAAACTCATTCCTGGTGGAACTTTATAGCAAAGTACAAAGTTCGAATCGGATGGACGAATTAAGTTGAAATAGACAGTTTTTGCATGAAAACTCATTCCTGGTGGAACTTCATAGCAAAGTACAAAGTTCGTTTTGGATGGATCAATTTAGTTGAAATAGACAGTTTTTGCATGAAAACTCATTCCTGGTAGAACTTCATAGCAAAGTACAAAGATCGTTTTGGATGGATCAATTTAGTTGAAATAGACAGTTTTTGCATGACAACTCATTCCTGGTGGAACTTCATAGCAAAGTACAAAGTTCGTTTTGGATGGACAAATAAAGTTGAAATAGACAGTTTTTGTATGAAAACTCATTCCTGGTGGAACTTCATAGCAAAGTACAAAGTTCGTTTTGGATGGACGAATTAAGTTGAAATAGACAGTTTTTGCATGAAAACTCATTCCTGGTGGAACTTCATAGCATAGTACAAAGTTCGTTTTGGATGGATCAATTTAATTGAAATAGACAGTTTTTGCATGACAACTCATTCCTGGTGGAACTTCATAGCAAAGTACAAAGTTCGTTTTGGATGGATGAATTAAGTTGAAATAGACAGTTTTTGCATGACAACTCATTCCTGGTGGAACTTCATAGCAAAGTACAAAGTTCGTTTTGGATGGACGAATTTAGTTGAAATAGACAGTTTTTGCATGAAAACTCATTCCTGGTAGAACTTCATAGCAAAGTACAAAGTTCGTTTTGGATGGATCAATTTAGTTGAAATAGACAGTTTTTGCATGTAAACTCATTCCTGGTGGAACTTCATAGCAAAGTACAAAGTTCGTTTTGGATGGATCAATTTAATTGAAATAGACAGTTTTTGCATGACAACTCATTCCTGGTGGAATTTCATAGCAAAGTACAAAGTTCGTTTTGGATGGACGAATTAAGTTGAAATAGACAGTTTTTGCATGAAAACTCATTCCTGGTGGAACTTCATAGCAAAGTACAAAGTTCGTTTTGGATGGACAAAGTTAGTTGTAATTAACAGTGTTTGTATGAAAACTCATTCCTGGTGGAACTTCATAGCAAAGTACAAAGTTCGTTTTGGATGGACGAATTAAGTTTAAATAGACAGTTTTTGCATGAAAACTCATTCCTGGTGGAACTTCATAGCAAAGTACAAAGTTCGTTTTGGATGGATCAATTTAGTTGAAATAGACAGTTTTTGCATGAAAACTCATTCCTGGTGGAACTTCATAGCAAAGTACAAAGTTCGAATCGGATGGACGAATTAAGTTGAAATAGACAGTTTTTGCATGAAAACTCATTCCTGGTGGAACTTCATAGCAAAGTACAAAGTTCGTTTTGGATGGATCAATTTAGTTGAAATAGACAGTTTTTGTATGAAAACTCATTCCTGGTGGAACTTCATAGCAAAGTACAAAGTTCGTTTTGGATGGATCAATTTAGTTGAAATAGACAATTTTTGCATGAAAACTCATTCCTGGTGGAACTTCATAGCAAAGTACAAAGTTCGTTTTGGATGGACGAATTAAGTTGAAATAGACAGTTTTTGTATGAAAACTCATTCCTGGTGGAACTTCATAGCAAAGTACAAAGTTCGTTTTGGATGGACGAATTTAGTTGAAATAGACAGTTTTTGCATGAAAACTCATTCCTGGTAGAACTTCATAGCAAAGTACAAAGTTCGTTTTGGATGGATGAATTAAGTTGAAATAGACAGTTTTTGTATGAAAACTCATTCCTGGTGGAACTTCATAGCAAAGTACAAAGTTCGTTTTGGATGGATGAATTAAGTTGAAATAGACAGTTTTTGCATGAAAACTCATTCCTGGTGGAACTTCATAGCAAAGTACAAAGTTCGTTTTGGATGGACAAAGTTAGTTGTAATTAACAGTTTTTGTATGAAAACTCATTCCTGGTGGAACTTCATAGCAAAGTACAAAGTTCGTTTTGGATGGACGAATTAAGTTGAAATAGACAGTTTTTGTATGAAAACTCATTCCTGGTAGAACTTCATAGCAAAGTACAAAGATCGTTTTGGATGGATCAATTTAGTTGAAATAGACAGTTTTTGCATGAAAACTCATTCCTGGTGGAACTTCATAGCAAAGTACAAAGTTCGTTTTGAATGGACAAAGTTAGTTGTAATTAACAGTTTTTGTATGAAAACTCATTCCTGGTGGAACTTCATAGCAAAGTACAAAGTTCGTTTTGGATGGATGAATTAAGTTGAAATAGACAGTTTTTGCATGAAAACTCATTCCTGGTGGAACTTCATAGCAAAGTACAAAGTTCGTTTTGGATGGATCAATTTAGTTGGTAATAGACAGTTTTTGCATGAAAGCTCATTCCTGGTAGAACTTCATAGCAAAGTACAAAGTTCGTTTTGGATGGATGAATTAAGTTGAAATAGACAGTTTTTGCATGAAAACTCATTCCTGGTGGAACTTCATAGCAAAGTACAAAGTTCGTTTTGGATGGATCAATTTAGTTGAAATAGACAGTTTTTGCATGAAAACTCATTCCTGGTGGAACTTCATAGCAAAGTACAAAGTTCGTTTTGGATGGACAAATAAAGTTGAAATAGACAGTTTTTGTATGAAAACTCATTCCTGGTGGAACTTCATAGCAAAGTACAAAGTTCGTTTTGGATGGATGAATTAAGTTGAAATAGACAGTTTTTGCATGAAAACTCATTCCTGGTGGAACTTCATAGCAAAGTACAAAGTTCGTTTTGGATGGACGAATTAAGTTGAAATAGACAGTTTTTGCATGAAAACTCATTCCTGGTGGAACTTCATAGCATAGTACAAAGTTCGTTTTGGATGGATCAATTTAATTGAAATAGACAGTTTTTGCATGACAACTCATTCCTGGTGGAACTTCATAGCAAAGTACAAAGTTCGTTTTGGATGGATGAATTAAGTTGAAATAGACAGTTTTTGCATGACAACTCATTCCTGGTGGAACTTCATAGCAAAGTACAAAGTTCGTTTTGGATGGACGAATTTAGTTGAAATAGACAGTTTTTGCATGAAAACTCATTCCTGGTAGAACTTCATAGCAAAGTACAAAGTTCGTTTTGGATGGATCAATTTAGTTGAAATAGACAGTTTTTGCATGTAAACTCATTCCTGGTGGAACTTCATAGCAAAGTACAAAGTTCGTTTTGGATGGATCAATTTAATTGAAATAGACAGTTTTTGCATGACAACTCATTCCTGGTGGAATTTCATAGCAAAGTACAAAGTTCGTTTTGGATGGACGAATTAAGTTGAAATAGACAGTTTTTGCATGAAAACTCATTCCTGGTGGAACTTCATAGCAAAGTACAAAGTTCGTTTTGGATGGACAAAGTTAGTTGTAATTAACAGTGTTTGTATGAAAACTCATTCCTGGTGGAACTTCATAGCAAAGTACAAAGTTCGTTTTGGATGGACGAATTAAGTTGAAATAGACAGTTTTTGCATGAAAACTCATTCCTGGTGGAACTTCATAGCAAAGTACAAAGTTCGTTTTGGATGGATCAATTTAGTTGAAATAGACAGTTTTTGCATGAAAACTCATTCCTGGTGGAACTTCATAGCAAAGTACAAAGTTCGAATCGGATGGACGAATTAAGTTGAAATAGACAGTTTTTGCATGAAAACTCATTCCTGGTGGAACTTCATAGCAAAGTACAAAGTTCGTTTTGGATGGATCAATTTAGTTGAAATAGACAGTTTTTGTATGAAAACTCATTCCTGGTGGAACTTCATAGCAAAGTACAAAGTTCGTTTTGGATGGATCAATTTAGTTGAAATAGACAATTTTTGCATGAAAACTCATTCCTGGTGGAACTTCATAGCAAAGTACAAAGTTCGTTTTGGATGGACGAATTAAGTTGAAATAGACAGTTTTTGCATGAAAACTCATTCCTGGTGGAACTTCATAGCAAAGTACAAAGTTCGTTTTGGATGGACGAATTTAGTTGAAATAGACAGTTTTTGCATGAAAACTCATTCCTGGTAGAACTTCATAGCAAAGTACAAAGTTCGTTTTGGATGGATGAATTAAGTTGAAATAGACAGTTTTTGTATGAAAACTCATTCCTGGTGGAACTTCATAGCAAAGTACAAAGTTCGTTTTGGATGGATGAATTAAGTTGAAATAGACAGTTTTTGCATGAAAACTCATTCCTGGTGGAACTTCATAGCAAAGTACAAAGTTCGTTTTGGATGGACAAAGTTAGTTGTAATTAACAGTTTTTGTATGAAAACTCATTCCTGGTGGAACTTCATAGCAAAGTACAAAGTTCGTTTTGGATGGACGAATTAAGTTGAAATAGACAGTTTTTGTATGAAAACTCATTCCTGGTAGAACTTCATAGCAAAGTACAAAGATCGTTTTGGATGGATCAATTTAGTTGAAATAGACAGTTTTTGCATGAAAACTCATTCCTGGTGGAACTTCATAGCAAAGTACAAAGTTCGTTTTGAATGGACAAAGTTAGTTGTAATTAACAGTTTTTGTATGAAAACTCATTCCTGGTGGAACTTCATAGCAAAGTACAAAGTTCGTTTTGGATGGATGAATTAAGTTGAAATAGACAGTTTTTGCATGAAAACTCATTCCTGGTGGAACTTCATAGCAAAGTACAAAGTTCGTTTTGGATGGATCAATTTAGTTGGTAATAGACAGTTTTTGCATGAAAGCTCATTCCTGGTAGAACTTCATAGCATAGTACAAAGTTCGTTTTGGATGGATGAATTAAGTTGAAATAGACAGTTTTTGCATGAAAACTCATTCCTGGTGGAACTTCATAGCAAAGTACAAAGTTCGTTTTGGATGGATCAATTTAGTTGAAATAGACAGTTTTTGCATGAAAACTCATTCCTGGTGAAACTTCATAGCAAAGTACAAAGTTCGTATCGGATGGACGAATTAAGTTGAAATAGACAGTTTTTGCATGAAAACTCATTCCTGGTGAAACTTCATAGCAAAGTACAAAGTTTGTATCGGATGGACGAATTAAGATGAAATGGACAGTTTTTGTATGAAAACTCATTCCTGGTGGAACTTCAAAGCAAAGTACAAAGTTCGTATCGGATGGATCAATTTAGTTGAAATAGACAGTTTTTGCATAAAAACTCATTCCTGGTGGAACTTCATAGCAAAGTACAAAGTTCGTTTTGGATGGATCAATTTAGTTGAAATAGACAGTTTTTGTATGAAAACTCATTCCTGGTGGAACTTCATAGCAAAGTACAAAGTTCGTTTTGGATGGATGAATTAAGTTGAAATAGACAGTTTTTGCATGACAACTCATTCCTGGTGGAACTTCATAGCAAAGTATAAAGTTCGTTTTGGATGGATCAATTTAGTTGAAATAGACAGTTTTTGTATGAAAACTCATTCCTGGTAGAACTTCATAGCAAAGTACAAAGTTCGTTTTGGATGGATCAATTTAGTTGAAATAGACAGTTTTTGTATGAAAACTCATTCCTGGTGGAACTTTATAGCAAAGTACAAAGTTCGTTTTGGATGGATGAATTAAGTTGAAATAGACAGTTTTTGCATGACAACTCATTCCTGGTGGAACTTCATAGCAAAGTACAAAGTTCGTTATGGATGGACGAATTAGTTGAAATAGACAGTTTTTGCATGAAAACTCATTCCTGGTAGAACTTCATAGCAAAGTACAAAGTTCGTTTTGGATGGATCAATTTAGTTGAAATAGACAGTTTTTGTATGAAAACTCATTCCTGGTGAAACTTCATAGCAAAGTACAAAGTTCGTTTTGGATGGATGAATTAAGTTGAAATAGACAGTTTTTGCATAAAAACTCATTCCTGGTGGAACTTCATAGCAAAGTACAAAGTTCGTTTTGGATGGATCAATTTAGTTGAAATAGACAGTTTTTTGTATGAAAACTCATTCCTGGTGGAACTTCATAGCAAAGTACAAAGTTCGTTTTGGATGGATGAATTAAGTTGAAATAGACAGTTTTTGCATGACAACTCATTCCTGGTGGAACTTCATAGCAAAGTATAAAGTTCGTTTTGGATGGATCAATTTAGTTGAAATAGACAGTTTTTGCATGAAAACTCATTCCTGGTGGAACTTCATAGCAAAGTACAAAGTTCGTTTTGGATGGATCAATTTAGTTGAAATAGACAGTTTTTGTATGAAAACTCATTCCTGGTGGAACTTTATAGCAAAGTACAAAGTTCGTTTTGGATGGATGAATTAAGTTGAAATAGACAGTTTTTGCATGACAACTCATTCCTGGTGGAACTTCATAGCAAAGTACAAAGTTCGTTATGGATGGACGAATTTAGTTGAAATAGACAGTTTTTGCATGAAAACTCATTCCTGGTAGAACTTCATAGCAAAGTACAAAGTTCGTTTTGGATGGATCAATTTAGTTGAAATAGACAGTTTTTGTATGAAAACTCATTCCTGGTGAAACTTCATAGCAAAGTACAAAGTTCGTTTTGGATGGATGAATTAAGTTGAAATAGACAGTTTTTGCATGACAACTCATTCCTGGTGGAACTTCATAGCAAAGTACAAAGTTCGTTATGGATGGATCAATTTAGTTGAAATAGACAGTTTTTGCATGAAAACTCATTCCTGGTAGAACTTCATAGCAAAGTACAAAGTTCGTTTTGGATGGATCAATTTAGTTGAAATAGACAGTTTTTGTATGAAAACTCATTCCTGGTGGAACTTTATAGCAAAGTACAAAGTTCGAATCGGATGGACGAATTAAGTTGAAATAGACAGTTTTTGCATGAAAACTCATTCCTGGTGGAACTTCATAGCAAAGTACAAAGTTCGTTTTGGATGGACGAATTAAGTTGAAATAGACAGTTTTTGCATGAAAACTCATTCCTGGTAGAACTTCATAGCAAAGTACAAAGATCGTTTTGGATGGATCAATTTAGTTGAAATAGACAATTTTTGCATGAAAACTCATTCCTGGTGGAACTTCATAGCAAAGTACAAAGTTCGTTTTGGATGGATCAATTTAGTTGAAATAGACAGTTTTTGTATGAAAACTCATTCCTGGTGGAACTTCATAGCAAAGTACAAAGTTCGTTTTGGATGGACGAATTAAGTTGAAATAGACAGTTTTTGCATGAAAACTCATTCCTGGTGGAACTTCATAGCAAAGTACAAAGTTCGTTTTGGATGGATCAATTTAGTTGAAATAGACAGTTTTTGTATGAAAACTCATTCCTGGTGGAACTTTATAGCAAAGTACAAAGTTCGAATCGGATGGACGAATTTAGTTGAAATAGACAGTTTTTGCATGAAAACTCATTCCTGGTGGAACTTTATAGCAAAGTACAAAGTTCGAATCGGATGGACGAATTTAGTTGAAATAGACAGTTTTTGCATGAAAACTCATTCCTGGTGGAACTTCATAGCAAAGTACAAAGTTCGTTTTAGATGGATCAATTTAGTTGAAATAGACAGTTTTTGTATGAAAACTCATTCCTGGTGGAACTTCATAGCAAAGTACAAAGTTCGTTTTGGATGGATCAATTTAGAACTTCATAGCAAAGTACAAAGTTCGAATCGGATGGACGAATTTAGTTGAAATAGACAGTTTTTGCATGAAAACTCATTCCTGGTGGAACTTTATAGCAAAGTACAAAGTTCGAATCGGATGGACGAATTAAGTTGAAATAGACAGTTTTTGTATGAAAACTCATTCCTGGTGGAACTTTATAGCAAAGTACAAAGTTCGAATCGGATGGACGAATTTAGTTGAAATAGACAGTTTTTGCATGAAAACTCATTCCTGGTGGAACTTCATAGCAAAGTAAAAGTTCGTTTTAGATGGATCAATTTAGTTGAAATAGACAGTTTTTGTATGAAAACTCATTCCTGGTGGAACTTCATAGCAAAGTACAAAGTTCGTTTTAGATGGATCAATTTAGTTGAAATAGACAGTTTTTGTATGAAAACTCATTCCTGGTGGAACTTCATAGCAAAGTACAAAGTTCGTTTTGGATGGATCAATTTAGAACTTCATAGCAAAGTACAAAGTTCGAATCGGATGGACGAATTTAGTTGAAATAGACAGTTTTTGCATGAAAACTCATTCCTGGTGGAACTTTATAGCAAAGTACAATGTTCGAATCGGATGGACGAATTAAGTTGAAATAGACAGTTTTTGTATGAAAACTCATTCCTGGTGGAACTTTATAGCAAAGTACAAAGTTCGAATCGGATGGACGAATTTAGTTGAAATAGACAGTTTTTGCATGAAAACTCATTCCTGGTGGAACTTCATAGCAAAGTACAAAGTTCGTTTTAGATGGATCAATTTAGTTGAAATAGACAGTTTTTGTATGAAAACTCATTCCTGGTGGAACTTCATAGCAAAGTACAAAGTTCGTTTTGGATGGATCAATTTAGAACTTCATAGCAAAGTACAAAGTTCGTTTTGGATGGATCAATTTAGTTGAAATAGACAGTTTTTGCATGAAAACTCATTCCTGGTGAAACTTCATAGCAAAGTACAAAGTTCGTATCGGATGGACGAATTAAGTTGAAATAGACAGTTTTTGCATGAAAACTCATTCCTGGTGAAACTTCATAGCAAAGTACAAAGTTCGTATCGGATGGACGAATTAAGATGAAATGGACAGTTTTTGTATGAAAACTCATTCCTGGTGGAACTTCAAAGCAAAGTACAAAGTTCGTATCGGATGGATCAATTTAGTTGAAATAGACAGTTTTTGCATAAAAACTCATTCCTGGTGGAACTTCATAGCAAAGTACAAAGTTCGTTTTGGATGGATCAATTTAGTTGAAATAGACAGTTTTTGTATGAAAACTCATTCCTGGTGGAACTTCATAGCAAAGTACAAAGTTCGTTTTGGATGGATGAATTAAGTTGAAATAGACAGTTTTTGCATGACAACTCATTCCTGGTGGAACTTCATAGCAAAGTATAAAGTTCGTTTTGGATGGACGAATTTAGTTGAAATAGACAGTTTTAGCATGAAAACTCATTCCTGGTGGAACTTCATAGCAAAGTACAAAGTTCGTTTTGGATGGATCAATTTAGTTGAAATAGACAGTTTTTGTATGAAAACTCATTCCTGGTGGAACTTTATAGCAAAGTACAAAGTTCGAATCGGATGGACGAATTAAGTTGAAATAGACAGTTTTTGTATGAAAACTCATTCCTGGTGAAACTTCATAGCAAAGTACAAAGTTCGTTTTGGATGGATCAATTTAGTTGAAATAGACAGTTTTTGCATGAAAACTCATTCCTGGTAGAACTTCATAGCAAAGTACAAAGTTCGTTTCGGATGGATCAATTTAGTTGAAATAGACAGTTTTTGTATGAAAACTCATTCCTGGTGGAACTTTATAGCAAAGTACAAAGTTCGAATCGGATGGACGAATTAAGTTGAAATAGACAGTTTTTGTATGAAAACTCATTCCTGGTGAAACTTCATAGCAAAGTACAAAGTTCGTTTTGGATGGATCAATTTAGTTGAAATAGACAGTTTTTGCATGAAAACTCATTCCTGGTGGAACTTCATAGCAAAGTACAAAGTTCGTTTTGGATGGATCAATTTAGTTGAAATAGACAGTTTTTGTATGAAAACTCATTCCTGGTGGAACTTTATAGCAAAGTACAAAGTTCGAATCGGATGGACGAATTAAGTTGAAATAGACAGTTTTTGCATGAAAACTCATTCCTGGTGGAACTTCATAGCAAAGTACAAAGTTCGTTTTGGATGGATCAATTTAGTTGAAATAGACAGTTTTTGTATGAAAACTCATTCCTGGTGGAACTTCATAGCAAAGTACAAAGTTCG
>NW_026453786.1:0-63084 GCF_943734755.1 Anopheles moucheti | reverse complement strand
GCATAAAAACTCATTCCTGGTGGAACTTCAAGCAAAGTACAAAGTTCGTTTTGGATGGACAAAGTTAGTTGAAATAGACAGTTTTTGCATGAAAACTCATTCCTGGTGGAACTTCATAGCAAAGTACAAAGTTCGTTTTGGATGGACAAAGTTAGTTGAAATAGACAGTTTGTGCATTAAAACTCATTCCTGGTGGAACTTCATAGCAAAGTACAAAGTTCGTTTTGGATGGACAAAGTTAGTTGAAATAGACAGGTTTTGCATAAAAACTCATTCCTGGTGGAACTTCAAGCAAAGTACAAAGTTCGTTTTGGATGGACAAAGTTAATTGAAATAGACAGTTTTTGCATAAAAACTCATTCCTGTTGGAACTTCATAGCAAAGTACAAAGTTCGTTTTGGATGGACAAAGTTAGTTGAAATAGACAGTTTTTGCATAAAAACTCATTCCTGGTGGAACTTCAAGCAAAGTACAAAGTTCGTTTTGGATGGACAAAGTTAGTTGAAATAGACAGTTTTTGCATGAAAACTCATTCCTGGTGGAACTTCATAGCAAAGTACAAAGTTCGTTTTGGATGGACAAAGTTAGTTGAAATAGACAGTTTTTGCATGAAAACTCATTCCTGGTGGAACTTCATAGCAAAGTACAAAGTTCGTTTTGGATGGATCAATTTAGTTAAAATTGACAGTTTTTGCATGAAAACTCATTCCTGGTGGAACTTCATAGCAAAGTACAAAGTTCGTTTTGGATGGACAAAGTTAGTTGAAATAGACAGTTTTTGCATGAAAACTCATTCCTGGTGGAACTTCATAGCAAAGTACAAAGTTCGTTTTGGATGGACAAAGTTAGTTGAAATAGACAGTTTTTGCATAAAAACTCATTCCTGGTGGAACTTCATAGCAAAGTACAAAGTTCGTTTTGGATGGACAAAGTTAGTTGAAATAGACAGTTTTTGCATGAAAACTCATTCCTGGTGGAACTTCATAGCAAAGTACAAAGTTCGTTTTGGATGGACAAAGTTAGTTGAAATAGACAGTTTTTGCATGAAAACTCATTCCTGGTGGAACTTCATAGCAAAGTACAAAGTTCGTTTTGGATGGACGAATTAAGTTGAAATAGACAGTTTTTGCATGAAAACTCATTCCTGGTGGAACTTCATAGCAAAGTACAAAGTTCGTTTTGGATGGATCAATTCAGTTGAAATAGACAGTTTTTGCATGAAAACTCATTCCTGGTGGAACTTCATAGCAAAGTACAAAGTTCGTTTTGGATGGATCAATTTAGTTAAAATAGACAGTTTTTGCATGAAAACTCATTCCTGGTGGAACTTCATAGCAAAGTACAAAGTTCGTTTTGGATGGACAAAGTTAGTTGAAATAGACAGTTTTTGCATGAAAACTCATTCCTGGTGGAACTTCATAGCAAAGAACAAAGTTCGTTTTGGATGGATCAATTTAGTTGAAATAGCCAGTTTTTGCATGAAAACTCATTCCTGGTGGAACTTCATAGCAAAGTACAAAGTTCGTTTTGGATGGATCAATTTAGTTGAAATAGACAGTTTTTGCATGAAAACTCATTCCTGGTGGAACTTCATAGCAAAGTACAAAGTTCGTTTTGGATGGACAAAGTTAGTTGAAATAGACAGTTTTTGCATGAAAACTCATTCCTGGTGGAACTTCATAGCAAAGTACAAAGTTCGAATCGGATGGACGAATTAAGTTGAAATAGACAGTTTTTGCATGAAAACTCATTCCTGGTGGAACTTCATAGCAAAGTACAAAGTTCGTTTTGGATGGATCAATTTAGTTGAAATAGACAGTTTTTGCATGAAAACTCATTCCTGGTGGAACTTCATAGCAAAGTACAAAGTTAGTTTTGGATGGACAAAGTTAGTTGAAATAGACAGTTTTTGCATGAAAACTCATTCCTGGTGGAACTTCATAGCAAAGTACAAAGTTCGAATCGGATGGACGAATTAAGTTGAAATAGACAGTTTTTGCATGAAAACTCATTCCTGGTGGAACTTCATAGCAAAGAACAAAGTTCGTTTTGGATGGATCAATTTAGTTGAAATAGCCAGTTTTTGCATGAAAACTCATTCCTGGTGGAACTTCATAGCAAAGTACAAAGTTCGAATCGGATGGACGAATTAAGTTGAAATAGACAGTTTTTGCATGAAAACTCATTCCTGGTGGAACTTCATAGCAAAGTACAAAGTTCGTTTTGGATGGACAAAGTTAGTTGAAATAGACAGTTTTTATATGAAAACTCATTCCTGGTGGAACTTCATAGCAAAGTACAAAGTTCGAATCGGATGGACGAATTAAGTTGAAATAGACAGTTTTTGCATGAAAACTCATTCCTGGTGGAACTTCATAGCAAAGAACAAAGTTCGTTTTGGATGGACAAAGTTAGTTGAAATAGACAGTTTTTGCATGAAAACTCATTCCTTGTGGAACTTCATAGCAAAGTACAAAGTTCGTTTTGGATGGACAAAGTTAGTTGAGATAGACAGTTTTTGCATAAAAACTCATTCCTGGTGGAACTTCATAGCAAAGTACAAAGTTCGTTTTGGATGGACAAAGTTAGTTGAAATAGACAGTTTTTGCATGAAAACTCATTCCTGGTGGAACTTCATAGCAAAGTACAAAGTTCGTTTTGGATGGATCAATTTAGTTGAAATAGACAGTTTTTGCATGAAAACTCATTCCTGGTGGAACTTCATAGCAAAGTACAAAGTTCGTTTTGGATGGACAAAGTTAGTTGAGATAGACAGTTTTTGCATAAAAACTCATTCCTGGTGGAACTTCATAGCAAAGTACAAAGTTCGTTTTGGATGGACAAAGTTAGTTGAAATAGACAGTTTTTGCATGAAAACTCATTCCTGGTGGAACTTCATAGCAAAGTACAAAGTTCGTTTTGGATGGATCAATTTAGTTGAAATAGACAGTTTTTGCATGAAAACTCATTCCTGGTGGAACTTCATAGCAAAGTACAAAGTTCGTTTTGGATGGACAAAGTTAGTTGAAATAGACAGTTTTTGCATGAAAACTCATTCCTGGTGGAACTTCATAGCAAAGTACAAAGTTCGTTTTGGATGGACAAAGTTAGTTGAAATAGACAGTTTTTGCATGAAAACTCATTCCTGGTGGAACTTCATAGCAAAGTACAAAGTTCGTTTTGGATGGACAAAGTTAGTTGAAATAGACAGTTTTTGTATGAAAACTCATTCCTGGTGGAACTTCATAGCAAAGTACAAAGTTCGAATCGGATGGACGAATTAAGTTGAAATAGACAGTTTTTGCATGAAAACTCATTCCTGGTGGAACTTCATAGCAAAGTACAAAGTTCGTTTTGGATGGACAAAGTTAGTTGAAATAGACAGTTTTTGCATGAAAACTCATTCCTTGTGGAACTTCATAGCAAAGTACAAAGTTCGTTTTGGATGGACAAAGTTAGTTGAGATAGACAGTTTTTGCATAAAAACTCATTCCTGGTGGAACTTCATAGCAAAGTACAAAGTTCGTTTTGGATGGACAAAGTTAGTTGAAATAGACAGTTTTTTGCATGAAAACTCATTCCTGGTGGAACTTCATAGCAAAGTACAAAGTTCGTTTTGGATGGATCAATTTAGTTGAAATAGACAGTTTTTGCATGAAAACTCATTCCTTGTGGAACTTCATAGCAAAGTACAAAGTTCGTTTTGGATGGACAAAGTTAGTTGAAATAGACAGTTTTTGCATGAAAACTCATTCCTTGTGGAACTTCATAGCAAAGTACAAAGTTCGTTTTGGATGGACAAAGTTAGTTGAGATAGACAGTTTTTGCATAAAAACTCATTCCTGGTGGAACTTCATAGCAAAGTACAAAGTTCGTTTTGGATGGACAAAGTTAGTTGAAATAGACAGTTTTTGCATGAAAACTCATTCCTGGTGGAACTTCATAGCAAAGTACAAAGTTCGTTTTGGATGGACAAAGTTAGTTGAAATAGACAGTTTTTGCATGAAAACTCATTCCTGGTGGAACTTCATAGCAAAGTACAAAGTTCGTTTTGGATGGACAAAGTTAGTTGAAATAGACAGTTTTTGCATGAAAACTCATTCCTGGTGGAACTTCATAGCAAAGTACAAAGTTCGTTTTGGATGGACAAAGTTAGTTGAAATAGACAGTTTTTGCATGAAAACTCATTCCTGGTGGAACTTCATAGCAAAGTACAAAGTTCGTTTTGGATGGACAAAGTTAGTTGAAATAGACAGTTTTTGCATGAAAACTCATTCCTGGTGGAACTTCATAGCAAAGAACAAAGTTCGTTTTGGATGGACAAAGTTAGTTGAAATAGACAGTTTTTGCATGAAAACTCATTCCTGGTGGAACTTCATAGCAAAGTACAAAGTTCGTTTTGGATGGACAAAGTTAGTTGAAATAGACAGTTTTTGTATGAAAACTCATTCCTGGTGGAACTTCATAGCAAAGTACAAAGTTCGAATCGGATGGACGAATTAAGTTGAAATAGACAGTTTTTGCATGAAAACTCATTCCTGGTGGAACTTCATAGCAAAGTACAAAGTTCGTTTTGGATGGACAAAGTTAGTTGAAATAGACAGTTTTTGCATGAAAACTCATTCCTGGTGGAACTTCATAGCAAAGTACAAAGTTCGTTTTGGATGGACAAAGTTAGTTGAAATAGACAGTTTTTGCATGAAAACTCATTCCTGGTGGAACTTCATAGCAAAGTACAAAGTTCGTTTTGGATGGACAAAGTTAGTTGAGATAGACAGTTTTTGCATGAAAACTCATTCCTTGTGGAACTTCATAGCAAAGTACAAAGTTCGTTTTGGATGGACAAAGTTAGTTGAGATAGACAGTTTTTGCATAAAAACTCATTCCTGGTGGAACTTCATAGCAAAGTACAAAGTTCGTTTTGGATGGACAAAGTTAGTTGAAATAGACAGTTTTTGCATGAAAACTCATTCCTGGTGGAACTTCATAGCAAAGTACAAAGTTCGTTTTGGATGGACAAAGTTAGTTGAAATAGACAGTTCTTGCATGAAAACTCATTCCTGGTGGAACTTCATAGCAAAGTACAAAGTTCGTTTTGGATGGACAAAGTTAGTTGAGATAGACAGTTTTTGCATGAAAACTCATTCCTGGTGGAACTTCATAGCAAAGTACAAAGTTCGTTTTGGATGGACAAAGTTAGTTGAGATAGACAGTTTTTGCATAAAAACTCATTCCTGGTGGAACTTCATAGCAAAGTACAAAGTTCGTTTTGGATGGACAAAGTTAGTTGAAATAGACAGTTTTTGCATGAAAACTCATTCCTGGTGGAACTTCATAGCAAAGTACAAAGTTCGTTTTGGATGGACAAAGTTAGTTGAGATAGACAGTTTTTGCATGAAAACTCATTCCTTGTGGAACTTCATAGCAAAGTACAAAGTTCGTTTTGGATGGACAAAGTTAGTTGAGATAGACAGTTTTTGCATAAAAACTCATTCCTGGTGGAACTTCATAGCAAAGTACAAAGTTCGTTTTGGATGGACAAAGTTAGTTGAGATAGACAGTTTTTGCATGAAAACTCATTCCTTGTGGAACTTCATAGCAAAGTACAAAGTTCGTTTTGGATGGACAAAGTTAGTTGAGATAGACAGTTTTTGCATAAAAACTCATTCCTGGTGGAACTTCATAGCAAAGTACAAAGTTCGTTTTGGATGGACAAAGTTAGTTGAAATAGACAGTTTTTGCATGAAAACTCATTCCTGGTGGAACTTCATAGCAAAGTACAAAGTTCGTTTTGGATGGACAAAGTTAGTTGAAATAGACAGTTTTTGCATGAAAACTCATTCCTTGTGGAACTTCATAGCAAAGTACAAAGTTCGTTTTGGATGGACAAAGTTAGTTGAGATAGACAGTTTTTGCATAAAAACTCATTCCTGGTGGAACTTCATAGCAAAGTACAAAGTTCGTTTTGGATGGACAAAGTTAGTTGAAATAGACAGTTTTTGCATGAAAACTCATTCCTGGTGGAACTTCATAGCAAAGTACAAAGTTCGTTTTGGATGGACAAAGTTAGTTGAAATAGACAGTTTTTGCATGAAAACTCATTCCTGGTGGAACTTCATAGCAAAGTACAAAGTTCGTTTTGGATGGACAAAGTTAGTTGAGATAGACAGTTTTTGCATAAAAACTCATTCCTGGTGGAACTTCATAGCAAAGTACAAAGTTCGTTTTGGATGGACAAAGTTAGTTGAGATAGACAGTTTTTGCATGAAAACTCATTCCTTGTGGAACTTCATAGCAAAGTACAAAGTTCGTTTTGGATGGACAAAGTTAGTTGAGATAGACAGTTTTTGCATAAAAACTCATTCCTGGTGGAACTTCATAGCAAAGTACAAAGTTCGTTTTGGATGGATCAATTCAGTTGAAATAGACAGTTTTTGCATGAAAACTCATTCCTGGTGGAACTTCATAGCAAAGTACAAAGTTCGTTTTGGATGGACGAATTAAGTTGAAATAGACAGTTTTTGCATAAAAACTCATTCCTGGTGGAACTTCATAGCAAAGTACAAAGTTCGTTTTGGATGGACAAAGTTAGTTAAAATAGACAGTTTTTGCATGAAAACTCATTCCTGGTGGAACTTCATAGCAAAGTACAAAGTTCGTTTTGGATGGATCAATTTAGTTGAAATAGACAGTTTTTGCATGAAAACTCATTCCTGGTGGAACTTCATCGCAAAGTACAAAGTTCGTTTTGGATGGACAAAGTTAGTTGAAATTGACAGTTTTTGCATGAAAACTCATTCCTGGTGGAACTTCATAGCAAAGTACAAAGTTCGTTTTGGATGGACAAAGTTAGTTGAAATAGACAGTTTTTGCATGAAAACTCATTCCTGGTGGAACTTCATAGCAAAGTACAAAGTTCGTTTTGGATGGACAAAGTTAGTTGAAATAGACAGTTTTTGCATAAAAACTCATTCCTGGTGGAACTTCATAGCAAAGTACAAAGTTCGTTTTGGATGGACAAAGTTAGTTGAAATAGACAGTTTTTGCATGTAAACTCATTCCTGGTGGAACTTCATAGCAAAGTACAAAGTTCGTTTTGGATGGACAAAGTTAGTTGAAATAGACAGTTTTTGCATGAAAACTCATTCCTGGTGGAACTTCATAGCAAAGTACAAAGTTCGTTTTGGATGGACAAAGTAAGTTGAAATAGACAGTTTTTGCATAAAAACTCATTCCTGGTGGAACTTCATAGCAAAGTACAAAGTTCGTTTTGGATGGACAAAGTTAGTTGAAATAGACAGTTTTTGCATGAAAACTCATTCCTGGTGGAACTTCATAGCAAAGTACAAAGTTCGTTTTGGATGGACAAAGTTAGTTGAAATAGACAGTTTTTGCATGAAAACTCATTCCTGGTGGAACTTCATAGCAAAGTACAAAGTTCGTTTTGGATGGATCAATTTAGTTGAAATAGACAGTTTTTGCATGAAAACTCATTCCTGGTGGAACTTCATCGCAAAGTACAAAGTTCGTTTTGGATGGACAAAGTTAGTTGAAATAGACAGTTTTTGCATGAAAACTCATTCCTGGTGGAACTTCATAGCAAAGTACAAAGTTCGTTTTGGATGGACAAAGTTAGTTGAAATAGACAGTTTTTGCATAAAAACTCATTCCTGGTGGAACTTCATAGCAAAGTACAAAGTTCGTTTTGGATGGACAAAGTTAGTTGAAATAGACAGTTTTTGCATGAAAACTCATTCCTGGTGGAACTTCATAGCAAAGTACAAAGTTCGTTTTGGATGGACAAAGTTAGTTGAAATAGACAGTTTTTGCATGAAAACTCATTCCTGGTGGAACTTCATAGCAAAGTACAAAGTTCGTTTTGGATGGACAAAGTTAGTTGAAATAGACAGTTTTTGCATGAAAACTCATTCCTGGTGGAACTTCATAGCAAAGTACAAAGTTCATTTTGGATGGACAAAGTTAGTTGAAATAGACAGTTTTTGCATGAAAACTCATTCCTGGTGGAACTTCATAGCAAAGTACAAAGTTCGTTTTGGATGGACAAAGTTAGTTGAAATAGACAGTTTTTGCATGAAAACTCATTCCTGGTGGAACTTCATAGCAAAGTACAAAGTTCGTTTTGGATGGACAAAGTTAGTTGAAATAGACAGTTTTTGCATGAAAACTCATTCCTGGTGGAACTTCATAGCAAAGTACAAAGTTCGTTTTGGATGGACAAAGTTAGTTGAAATAGACAGTTTTTGAATGAAAACTCATTCCTGGTGGAACTTCATAGCAAAGTACAAAGTTCGTTTTGGATGGACAAAGTTAGTTGAAATAGACAGTTCTTGCATGAAAACTCATTCCTGGTGGAACTTCATAGCAAAGTACAAAGTTCGTTTTGGATGGACAAAGTTAGTTGAAATAGACAGTTTTTGCATAAAAACTCATTCCTGGTGGAACTTCATAGCAAAGTACAAAGTTCGTTTTGGATGGATCAATTTAGTTGAAATAGACAGTTTTTGCATGAAAACTCATTCCTGGTGGAACTTCATAGCAAAGTACAAAGTTCGTTTTGGATGGATCAATTCAGTTGAAATAGACAGTTTTTGCATGAAAACTCATTCCTGGTGGAACTTCATAGCAAAGTACAAAGTTCGTTTTGGATGGACAAAGTTAGTTGTAATTAACAGTTTTTGTATGAAAACACACTTCTGGTGGAACTTCATAGCAAAGTACAAAGTTCGTTTTGGATGGACAAAGTTAGTTGTAATTAACAGTTTTTGTATGAAAACACACTTCTGGTGGAACTTCATATCAAAGTACAAAGTTCGTTTTGGATGGACAAAGTTAGTTGAAATAGACAGTTTTTGCATGAAAACTCATTCCTGGTGGAACTTCATAGCAAAGTACAAAGTTCGTTTTGGATGGACAAAGTTAGTTGAAATAGACAGTTTTTGCATGAAAACTCATTCCTGGTGGAACTTCATAGCAAAGTACAAAGTTCGTTTTGGATGGACAAAGTTAGTTGAAATAGACAGTTTTTGCATGAAAACTCATTCCTGGTGGAACTTCATAGCAAAGTACAAAGTTCGTTTTGGATGGATCAATTCAGTTGAAATAGACAGTTTTTGCATGAAAACTCATTCCTGGTGGAACTTCATAGCAAAGTACAAAGTTCGTTTTGGATGGACAAAGTTAGTTGAAATAGACAGTTTTTGCATGAAAACTCATTCCTGGTGGAACTTCATAGCAAAGTACAAAGTTCGTTTTGGATGGACAAAGTTAGTTGAAATAGACAGTTTTTGCATGAAAACTCATTCCTGGTGGAACTTCATAGCAAAGTACAAAGTTCGTTTTGGATGGATCAATTTAGTTGAAATAGACAGTTTTTGCATGTAAACTCATTCCTGGTGGAACTTCATAGCAAAGTACAAAGTTCGTTTTGGATGGACAAAGTTAGTTGAAATAGACAGTTTTTGCATGAAAACTCATTCCTGGTGGAACTTCATAGCAAAGTACAAAGTTCGTTTTGGATGGACAAAGTTAGTTGAAATAGACAGTTTTTGCATAAAAACTCATTTCTGGTGGAACTTCATAGCAAAGTACAAAGTTCGTTTCGGATGGATCAATTTAGTTGAAATAGACAGTTCTTGCATGAAAACTCATTCCTGGTGGAACTTCATAGCAAAGTACAAAGTTCGTTTTGGATGGATCAATTTAGTTAAAATAGACAGTTTTTGCATGAAAACTCATTCCTGGTGGAACTTCATAGCAAAGTACAAAGTTCGTTTTGGATGGATCATTTTAGTTGAAATAGACAGTTTTTGCATGAAAACTCATTCCTGGTGGAACTTCATAGCAAAGTACAAAGTTCGTTTTGGATGGACAAAGTTAGTTGAAATAGACAGTTTTTGCATGAAAACTCATTCCTGGTGGAACTTCATAGCAAAGTACAAAGTTCGTTTTGGATGGACAAAGTTAGTTGAAATAGACAGTTTTTGCATAAAAACTCATTCCTGGTGGAACTTCATAGCAAAGTACAAAGTTCGTTTTGGATGGATCAATTTAGTTGAAATAGACAGTTTTTGCATGAAAACTCATTCCTGGTGGAACTTCATAGCAAAGTACAAAGTTCGTTTTGGATGGACAAAGTTAGTTGAAATAGACAGTTTTTGCATGAAAACTCATTCCTGGTGGAACTTCATAGCAAAGTACAAAGTTCGTTTTGGATGGACAAAGTTAGTTGAAATAGACAGTTTTTGCATAAAAACTCATTCCTGGTGGAACTTCATAGCAAAGTACAAAGTTCGTTTTGGATGGACAAAGTTAGTTGAAATAGACAGTTTTTGCATGAAAACTCATTCCTGGTGGAACTTCATAGCAAAGTACAAAGTTCGTTTTGGATGGACAAAGTTAGTTGAAATAGACAGTTTTTGCATGAAAACTCATTCCTGGTGGAACTTCATAGCAAAGTACAAAGTTCGTTTTGGATGGACAAAGTTAGTTGAAATAGACAGTTTTTGCATACAAACTCATTCCTGGTGGAACTTCATAGCAAAGTACAAAGTTCGTTTTGGATGGACAAAGTTAGTTGAAATAGACAGTTTTTGCATGAAAACTCATTCCTGGTGGAACTTCATAGCAAAGTACAAAGTTCGTTTTGGATGGACAAAGTTAGTTGAAATAGACAGTTTTTGCATGAAAACTCATTCCTGGTGGAACTTCATAGCAAAGTACAAAGTTCGTTTTGGATGGACAAAGTTAGTTGAAATAGACAGTTTTTGCATGAAAACTCATTCCTGGTGGAACTTCATAGCAAAGTACAAAGTTCGTTTTGGATGGACAAAGTTAGTTGAAATAGACAGTTTTTGCATGAAAACTCATTCCTGGTGGAACTTCATAGCAAAGTACAAAGTTCGTTTTGGATGGACAAAGTTAGTTGAAATAGACAGTTTTTGCATAAAAACTCATTCCTGGTGGAACTTCATAGCAAAGTACAAAGTTCGTTTTGGATGGACAAAGTTAGTTGAAATAGACAGTTTTTGCATGAAAACTCATTCCTGGTGGAACTTCATAGCAAAGTACAAAGTTCGTTTTGGATGGACAAAGTTAGTTGAAATAGACAGTTTTTGCATGAAAACTCATTCCTGGTGGAACTTCATAGCAAAGTACAAAGTTCGTTTTGGATGGACAAAGTTAGTTGAAATAGACAGTTTTTGCATGAAAACTCATTCCTGGTGGAACTTCATAGCAAAGTACAAAGTTCGTTTTGGATGGACAAAGTTAGATGAAATAGACAGTTTTTGCATAAAAACTCATTCCTGGTGGAACTTCATAGCAAAGTACAAAGTTCGTTTTGGATGGACAAAGTTAGTTGAAATAGACAGTTTTTGCATGAAAACTCATTCCTGGTGGAACTTCATAGCAAAGTACAAAGTTCGTTTTGGATGGACAAAGTTAGTTGAAGTAGACAGTTTTTGCATGAAAACTCATTCCTGGTGGAACTTCATAGCAAAGTACAAAGTTCGTTTTGGATGGACAAAGTTAGTTGAAATAGACAGTTTTTGCATAAAAACTCATTCCTGGTGGAACTTCATAGCAAAGTACAAAGTTCGTTTTGGATGGACAAAGTTAGTTGAAATAGACAGTTTTTGCATGAAAACTCATTCCTGGTGGAACTTCATAGCAAAGTACAAAGTTCGTTTTGGATGGACAAAGTTAGTTGAAATAGACAGTTTTTGCATGAAAACTCATTCCTGGTGGAACTTCATAGCAAAGTACAAAGTTCGTTTTGGATGGACAAAGTTAGTTGAAATAGACAGTTTTTGCATAAAAACTCATTCCTGGTGGAACTTCATAGCAAAGTACAAAGTTCGTTTTGGATGGACAAAGTTAGTTGAAATAGACAGTTTTTGCATGAAAACTCATTCCTGGTGGAACTTCATAGCAAAGTACAAAGTTCGTTTTGGATGGACAAAGTTAGTTGAAATAGATAGTTTTTGCATGAAAACTCATTCCTGGTGGAACTTCATAGCAAAGTACAAAGTTCGTTTTGGATGGACAAAGTTAGTTGAAATAGACAGTTCTTGCATGAAAACTCATTCCTGGTGGAACTTCATAGCAAAGTACAAAGTTCGTTTTGGATGGATCAATTTAGTTGAAATAGACAGTTTTTGCATAAAAACTCATTCCTGGTGGAACTTCATAGCAAAGTACAAAGTTCGTTTTGGATGGATCAATTTAGTTGAAATAGACAGTTTTTGCATAAAAACTCATTCCTGGTGGAACTTCATAGCAAAGTACAAAGTTCGTTTTGGATGGACAAAGTTAGTTGAAGTAGACAGTTCTTGCATGAAAACTCATTCCTGGTGGAACTTCATAGCAAAGTACAAAGTTCGTTTTGGATGGATCAATTTAGTTGAAATAGACAGTTTTTGCATGAAAACTCATTCCTGGTGGAACTTCATAGCAAAGTACAAAGTTCGTTTTGGATGGACAAAGTTAGTTGAAATAGACAGTTTTTGCATAAAAACTCATTCCTGGTGGAACTTCATAGCAAAGTACAAAGTTCGTTTTGGATGGACAAAGTTAGTTGAAATAGACAGTTTTTGCATGAAAACTCATTCCTGGTGGAACTTCATAGCAAAGTACAAAGTTCGTTTTGGATGGACAAAGTTAGTTGAAGTAGACAGTTTTTGCATGAAAACTCATTCCTGGTGGAACTTCATAGCAAAGTACAAAGTTCGTTTTGGATGGACAAAGTTAGTTGAAATAGACAGTTTTTGCATAAAAACTCATTCCTGGTGGAACTTCATAGCAAAGTACAAAGTTCGTTTTGGATGGACAAAGTTAGTTGAAATAGACAGTTTTTGCATGAAAACTCATTCCTGGTGGAACTTCATAGCAAAGTACAAAGTTCGTTTTGGATGGACAAAGTTAGTTGAAATAGACAGTTTTTGCATAAAAACTCATTCCTGGTGGAACTTCATAGCAAAGTACAAAGTTCGTTTTGGATGGATCAATTTAGTTGAAATAGACAGTTTTTGCATGAAAACTCATTCCTGGTGGAACTTCATAGCAAAGTACAAAGTTCGTTTTGGATGGACAAAGTTAGTTGAAATAGACAGTTTTTGCATGAAAACTCATTCCTGGTGGAACTTCATAGCAAAGTACAAAGTTCGTTTTGGATGGACAAAGTTAGTTGAAATAGACAGTTTTTGCATGAAAACTCATTCCTGGTGGAACTTCATAGCAAAGTACAAAGTTCGTTTTGGATGGACAAAGTTAGTTGAAATAGACAGTTTTTGCATGAAAACTCATTCCTGGTGGAACTTCATAGCAAAGTACAAAGTTCGTTTTGGATGGACAAAGTTAGTTGAAATAGACAGTTTTTGCATGAAAACTCATTCCTGGTGGAACTTCATAGCAAAGTACAAAGTTCGTTTTGGATGGACAAAGTTAGTTGAAATAGACAGTTTTTGCATAAAAACTCATTCCTGGTGGAACTTCATAGCAAAGTACAAAGTTCGTTTTGGATGGACAAAGTTAGTTGAAATAGACAGTTTTTGCATGAAAACTCATTCCTGGTGGAACTTCATAGCAAAGTACAAAGTTCGTTTTGGATGGACAAAGTTAGTTGAAATAGACAGTTTTTGCATGAAAACTCATTCCTGGTGGAACTTCATAGCAAAGTACAAAGTTCGTTTTGGATGGACAAAGTTAGTTGAAATAGACAGTTTTTGCATGAAAACTCATTCCTGGTGGAACTTCATAGCAAAGTACAAAGTTCGTTTTGGATGGACAAAGTTAGTTGAAATAGACAGTTTTTGCATAAAAACTCATTCCTGGTGGAACTTCATAGCAAAGTACAAAGTTCGTTTTGGATGGACAAAGTTAGTTGAAATAGACAGTTTTTGCATGAAAACTCATTCCTGGTGGAACTTCATAGCAAAGTACAAAGTTCGTTTTGGATGGACAAAGTTAGTTGAAGTAGACAGTTTTTGCATGAAAACTCATTCCTGGTGGAACTTCATAGCAAAGTACAAAGTTCGTTTTGGATGGACAAAGTTAGTTGAAATAGACAGTTTTTGCATAAAAACTCATTCCTGGTGGAACTTCATAGCAAAGTACAAAGTTCGTTTTGGATGGATCAATTTAGTTGAAATAGACAGTTTTTGAATGAAAACTCATTCCTGGTGGAACTTCATAGCAAAGTACAAAGTTCGTTTTGGATGGATCAATTTAGTTGAAATAGACAGTTTTTGCATGAAAACTCATTCCTGGTGGAACTTCATAGCAAAGTACAAAGTTCGTTTTGGATGGACAAAGTTAGTTGAAATAGACAGTTTTTGCATGAAAACTCATTCCTGGTGGAACTTCATAGCAAAGTACAAAGTTCGTTTTGGATGGACAAAGTTAGTTGAAATAGACAGTTTTTGCATGAAAACTCATTCCTGGTGGAACTTCATAGCAAAGTACAAAGTTCGTTTTGGATGGATCAATTTAGTTGAAATAGACAGTTTTTGCATGAAAACTCATTCCTGGTGGAACTTCATAGCAAAGTACAAAGTTCGTTTTGGATGGATCAATTTAGTTGAAATAGACAGTTTTTGCATGAAAACTCATTCCTGGTGGAACTTCATAGCAAAGTACAAAGTTCGTTTTGGATGGACAAAGTTAGTTGAAATAGACAGTTTTTGCATGAAAACTCATTCCTGGTGGAACTTCATAGCAAAGTACAAAGTTCGTTTTGGATGGACAAAGTTAGTTGAAATAGACAGTTTTTGCATGAAAACTCATTCCTGGTGGAACTTCATAGCAAAGTACAAAGTTCGTTTTGGATGGACAAAGTTAGTTGAAATAGACAGTTTTTGCATAAAAACTCATTCCTGGTGGAACTTCATAGCAAAGTACAAAGTTCGTTTTGGATGGACAAAGTTAGTTGAAATAGACAGTTTTTGCATGAAAACTCATTCCTGGTGGAACTTCATAGCAAAGTACAAAGTTCGTTTTGGATGGACAAAGTTAGTTGAAATAGACAGTTTTTGTATGAAAACTCATTCCTGGTGGAACTTCATAGCAAAGTACAAAGTTCGAATCGGATGGACGAATTAAGTTGAAATAGACAGTTTTTGCATGAAAACTCATTCCTGGTGGAACTTCATAGCAAAGTACAAAGTTCGTTTTGGATGGACAAAGTTAGTTGAAATAGACAGTTTTTGCATGAAAACTCATTCCTGGTGGAACTTCATAGCAAAGTACAAAGTTCGTTTTGGATGGACAAAGTTAGTTGAAATAGACAGTTTTTGCATGAAAACTCATTCCTGGTGGAACTTCATAGCAAAGTACAAAGTTCGTTTTGGATGGACAAAGTTAGTTGAAATAGACAGTTTTTGCATAAAAACTCATTCCTGGTGAAACTTCATAGCAAAGTACAAAGTTCGTTTTGGATGGACAAAGTTAGTTGAAATAGACAGTTTTTGCATGAAAACTCATTCCTGGTGGAACTTCATAGCAAAGTACAAAGTTCGTTTTGGATGGACAAAGTTAGTTGAAATAGACAGTTTTTGCATGAAAACTCATTCCTGGTGGAACTTCATAGCAAAGTACAAAGTTCGTTTTGGATGGACAAAGTTAGTTGAAATAGACAGTTTTTGCATAAAAACTCATTCCTGGTGGAACTTCATAGCAAAGTACAAAGTTCGTTTTGGATGGACAAAGTTAGTTGAAATAGACAGTTTTTGCATAAAAACTCATTCCTGGTGGAACTTCAAAGCAAAGTACAAAGTTCGTTTTGGATGGACAAAGTTAGTTGAAATAGACAGTTTTTGCATGAAAACTCATTCCTGGTGGAACTTCATAGCAAAGTACAAAGTTCGTTTTGGATGGACAAAGTTAGTTGAAATAGACAGTTTTTGCATGAAAACTCATTCCTGGTGGAACTTCATAGCAAAGTACAAAGTTCGTTTTGGATGGACAAAGTTAGTTGAAATAGACAGTTTTTGCATGAAAACTCATTCCTGGTGGAACTTCATAGCAAAGTACAAAGTTCGTTTTGGATGGACAAAGTTAGTTGAAATAGACAGTTTTTGCATGAAAACTCATTCCTGGTGGAACTTCATAGCAAAGTACAAAGTTCGTTTTGGATGGACAAAGTTAGTTGAAATAGACAGTTTTTGCATGAAAACTCATTCCTGGTGGAACTTCATAGCAAAGTACAAAGTTCGTTTTGGATGGACAAAGTTAGTTGAAATAGACAGTTTTTGCATAAAAACTCATTCCTGGTGGAACTTCATAGCAAAGTACAAAGTTCGTTTTGGATGGATCAATTTAGTTGAAATAGACAGTTTTTGCATGAAAACTCATTCCTGGTGGAACTTCAAAGTACAAAGTTCGTTTTGGATGGACAAAGTTAGTTGAAATAGACAGTTTTTGCATAAAAACTCATTCCTGGTGGAACTTCATAGCAAAGTACAAAGTTCGTTTTGGATGGACAAAGTTAGTTGAAATAGACAGTTTTTGCATGAAAACTCATTCCTGGTGGAACTTCATAGCAAAGTACAAAGTTCGTTTTGGATGGACAAAGTTAGTTGAAATAGACAGTTTTTGCATGAAAACTCATTCCTGGTGGAACTTCATAGCAAAGTACAAAGTTCGTTTTGGATGGATCAATTTAGTTGAAATAGACAGTTTTTGCATGAAAACTCATTCCTGGTGGAACTTCATCGCAAAGTACAAAGTTCGTTTTGGATGGACAAAGTTAGTTGAAATAGACAGTTTTTGCATGAAAACTCATTCCTGGTGGAACTTCATAGCAAAGTACAAAGTTCGTTTTGGATGGACAAAGTTAGTTGAAATAGACAGTTTTTGCATGAAAACTCATTCCTGGTGGAACTTCATAGCAAAGTACAAAGTTCATTTTGGATGGACAAAGTTAGTTGAAATAGACAGTTTTTGCATAAAAACTCATTCCTGGTGGAACTTCATAGCAAAGTACAAAGTTCGTTTTGGATGGACAAAGTTAGTTGAAATAGACAGTTTTTGCATGAAAACTCATTCCTGGTGGAACTTCATAGCAAAGTACAAAGTTCGTTTTGGATGGACAAAGTTAGTTGAAATAGACAGTTTTTGCATAAAAACTCATTCCTGGTGGAACTTCATAGCAAAGTACAAAGTTCGTTTCGGATGGATCAATTTAGTTGAAATAGACAGTTCTTGCATGAAAACTCATTCCTGGTGGAACTTCATAGCAAAGTACAAAGTTCGTTTTGGATGGACAAAGTTAGTTGAAATAGACAGTTTTTGCATGAAAACTCATTCCTGGTGGAACTTCATAGCAAAGTACAAAGTTCGTTTTGGATGGATCATTTTAGTTGAAATAGACAGTTTTTGCATGAAAACTCATTCCTGGTGGAACTTCATAGCAAAGTACAAAGTTCGTTTTGGATAGACAAAGTTAGTTGAAATAGACAGTTTTTGCATGAAAACTCATTCCTGGTGGAACTTCATAGCAAAGTACAAAGTTCGTTTTGGATGGACAAAGTTAGTTGAAATAGACAGTTTTTGCATAAAAACTCATTCCTGGTGGAACTTCATAGCAAAGTACAAAGTTCGTTTTGGATGGATCAATTTAGTTGAAATAGACAGTTTTTGCATGAAAACTCATTCCTGGTGGAACTTCATAGCAAAGTACAAAGTTCGTTTTGGATGGACAAAGTTAGTTGAAATAGACAGTTTTTGCATAAAAACTCATTCCTGGTGGAACTTCATAGCAAAGTACAAAGTTCGTTTTGGATGGATCAATTTAGTTGAAATAGACAGTTTTTGCATGAAAACTCATTCCTGGTGGAACTTCATAGCAAAGTACAAAGTTCGTTTTGGATGGATCATTTTAGTTGAAATAGACAGTTTTTGCATGAAAACTCATTCCTGGTGGAACTTCATAGCAAAGTACAAAGTTCGTTTTGGATAGACAAAGTTAGTTGAAATAGACAGTTTTTGCATGAAAACTCATTCCTGGTGGAACTTCATAGCAAAGTACAAAGTTCGTTTTGGATGGACAAAGTTAGTTGAAATAGACAGTTTTTGCATAAAAACTCATTCCTGGTGGAACTTCATAGCAAAGTACAAAGTTCGTTTTGGATGGACAAAGTTAGTTGAAATAGACAGTTTTTGCATGAAAACTCATTCCTGGTGGAACTTCATAGCAAAGTACAAAGTTCGTTTTGGATGGACAAAGTTAGTTGAAATAGACAGTTTTTGCATAAAAACTCATTCCTGGTGGAACTTCATAGCAAAGTACAAAGTTCGTTTTGGATGGATCAATTTAGTTGAAATAGACAGTTTTTGCATGAAAACTCATTCCTGGTGGAACTTCATAGCAAAGTACAAAGTTCGTTTTGGATGGACAAAGTTAGTTGAAATAGACAGTTTTTGCATGAAAACTCATTCCTGGTGGAACTTCATAGCAAAGTACAAAGTTCGTTTTGGATGGACAAAGTTAGTTGAAATAGACAGTTTTTGCATACAAACTCATTCCTGGTGGAACTTCATAGCAAAGTACAAAGTTCGTTTTGGATGGACAAAGTTAGTTGAAATAGACAGTTTTTGCATGAAAACTCATTCCTGGTGGAACTTCATAGCAAAGTACAAAGTTCGTTTTGGATGGACAAAGTTAGTTGAAATAGACAGTTTTTGCATGAAAACTCATTCCTGGTGGAACTTCATAGCAAAGTACAAAGTTCGTTTTGGATGGACAAAGTAAGTTGAAATAGACAGTTTTTGCATAAAAACTCATTCCTGGTGGAACTTCATAGCAAAGTACAAAGTTCGTTTTGGATGGACAAAGTTAGTTAAAATAGACAGTTTTTGCATGAAAACTCATTCCTGGTGGAACTTCATAGCAAAGTACAAAGTTCGTTTTGGATGGACAAAGTTAGTT
Organism: Anopheles moucheti; assembly: GCF_943734755.1. NCBI lineage: Eukaryota > Metazoa > Arthropoda > Insecta > Diptera > Culicidae > Anopheles > Anopheles moucheti. The sequence continues at coordinate 44,141 of NW_026453786.1, read as the reverse complement.
GAAATAGACAGTTTTTGCATGAAAACTCATTCCTGGTGGAACTTCATAGCAAAGTACAAAGTTCGTTTTGGATGGATAAAGTTAGTTGAAATAGACAGTTTTTGCATGAAAACTCATTCCTGGTGGAACTTCATAGCAAAGTACAAAGTTCGTTTTGGATGGACAAAGTTAGTTGAAATAGACAGTTTTTGCATAAAAACTCATTCCTGGTGGAACTTCATAGCAAAGTACAAAGTTCGTTTTGGATGGACAAAGTTAGTTGAAATAGACAGTTTTTGCATGAAAACTCATTCCTGGTGGAACTTCATAGCAAAGTACAAAGTTCGTTTTGGATGGACAAAGTTAGTTGAAATAGACAGTTTTTGCATGAAAACTCATTCCTGGTGGAACTTCATAGCAAAGTACAAAGTTCGTTTTGGATGGACAAAGTTAGTTGAAATAGACAGTTTTTGCATGAAAACTCATTCCTGGTGGAACTTCATAGCAAAGTACAAAGTTCGTTTTGGATGGACAAAGTTAGTTGAAATAGACAGTTTTTGCATAAAAACTCATTCCTGGTGGAACTTCATAGCAAAGTACAAAGTTCGTTTTGGATGGACAAAGTTAGTTGAAATAGACAGTTTTTGCATGAAAACTCATTCCTGGTGGAACTTCATAGCAAAGTACAAAGTTCGTTTTGGATGGACAAAGTTAGTTGAAGTAGACAGTTTTTGCATGAAAACTCATTCCTGGTGGAACTTCATAGCAAAGTACAAAGTTCGTTTTGGATGGACAAAGTTAGTTGAAATAGACAGTTTTTGCATAAAAACTCATTCCTGGTGGAACTTCATAGCAAAGTACAAAGTTCGTTTTGGATGGACAAAGTTAGTTGAAATAGACAGTTTTTGCATGAAAACTCATTCCTGGTGGAACTTCATAGCAAAGTACAAAGTTCGTTTTGGATGGACAAAGTTAGTTGAAATAGACAGTTTTTGCATGAAAACTCATTCCTGGTGGAACTTCATAGCAAAGTACAAAGTTCGTTTTGGATGGACAAAGTTAGTTGAAATAGACAGTTTTTGCATAAAAACTCATTCCTGGTGGAACTTCATAGCAAAGTACAAAGTTCGTTTTGGATGGACAAAGTTAGTTGAAATAGACAGTTTTTGCATGAAAACTCATTCCTGGTGGAACTTCATAGCAAAGTACAAAGTTCGTTTTGGATGGACAAAGTTAGTTGAAATAGACAGTTTTTGCATGAAAACTCATTCCTGGTGGAACTTCATAGCAAAGTACAAAGTTCGTTTTGGATGGACAAAGTTAGTTGAAATAGACAGTTTTTGCATGAAAACTCATTCCTGGTGGAACTTCATAGCAAAGTACAAAGTTCGTTTTGGATGGACAAAGTTAGTTGAAATAGACAGTTTTTGAATGAAAACTCATTCCTGGTGGAACTTCATAGCAAAGTACAAAGTTCGTTTTGGATGGACAAAGTTAGTTGAAATAGACAGTTTTTGCATGAAAACTCATTCCTGGTGGAACTTCATAGCAAAGTACAAAGTTCGTTTTGGATGGACAAAGTTAGTTGAAATAGACAGTTTTTGCATAAAAACTCATTCCTGGTGGAACTTCATAGCAAAGTACAAAGTTCGTTTTGGATGGACAAAGTTAGTTGAAATAGACAGTTTTTGCATGAAAACTCATTCCTGGTGGAACTTCATAGCAAAGTACAAAGTTCGTTTTGGATGGACAAAGTTAGTTGAAATAGACAGTTTTTGCATGAAAACTCATTCCTGGTGGAACTTCATAGCAAAGTACAAAGTTCGTTTTGGATGGACAAAGTTAGTTGAAATAGACAGTTTTTGCATGAAAACTCATTCCTGGTGGAACTTCATAGCAAAGTACAAAGTTCGTTTTGGATGGACAAAGTTAGTTGAAATAGACAGTTTTTGCATGAAAACTCATTCCTGGTGGAACTTCATAGCAAAGTACAAAGTTCGTTTTGGATGGACAAAGTTAGTTGAAATAGACAGTTTTTGCATGAAAACTCATTCCTGGTGGAACTTCAAAGTACAAAGTTCGTTTTGGATGGACAAAGTTAGTTGAAATAGACAGTTTTTGCATGAAAACTCATTCCTGGTGGAACTTCATAGCAAAGTACAAAGTTCGTTTTGGATGGATCAATTTAGTTGAAATAGACAGTTTTTGCATAAAAACTCATTCCTGGTGGAACTTCATAGCAAAGTACAAAGTTCGTTTTGGATGGATCAATTTAGTTGAAATAGACAGTTTTTGAATGAAAACTCATTCCTGGTGGAACTTCATAGCAAAGTACAAAGTTCGTTTTGGATGGACAAAGTTAGTTGAAATAGACAGTTTTTGCATGAAAACTCATTCCTGGTGGAACTTCATAGCAAAGTACAAAGTTCGTTTTGGATGGACAAAGTTAGTTGAAATAGACAGTTTTTGCATGAAAACTCATTCCTGGTGGAACTTCATAGCAAAGTACAAAGTTCGTTTTGGATGGACAAAGTTAGTTGAAATAGACAGTTTTTGCATAAAAACTCATTCCTGGTGGAACTTCATAGCAAAGTACAAAGTTCGTTTTGGATGGATCAATTTAGTTGAAATAGACAGTTTTTGCATGAAAACTCATTCCTGGTGGAACTTCATCGCAACGTACAAAGTTCGTTTTGGATGGACAAAGTTAGTTGAAATAGACAGTTTTTGCATGAAAACTCATTCCTGGTGGAACTTCATAGCAAAGTACAAAGTTCGTTTTGCATGGACAAAGTTAGTTGAAATAGACAGTTTTTGCATGAAAACTCATTCCTGGTGGAACTTCATAGCAAAGTACAAAGTTCGTTTTGGATGGACAAAGTTAGTTGAAACAGACAGTTTTTGCATGAAAACTCATTCCTGGTGGAACTTCATAGCAAAGTACAAAGTTCGTTTTGGATGGACAAAGTTAGTTGAAATAGACAGTTTTTGCATGAAAACTCATTCCTGGTGGAACTTCATAGCAAAGTACAAAGTTCGTTTTGGATGGACAAAGTTAGTTGAAATAGACAGTTTTTGCATGAAAACTCATTCCTGGTGGAACTTCATAGCAAAGTACAAAGTTCGTTTTGGATGGACAAAGTTAGTTGAAATAGACAGTTTTTGCATGAAAACTCATTCCTGGTGGAACTTCATAGCAAAGTACAAAGTTCGTTTTGGATGGACAAAGTTAGTTGAAATAGACAGTTTTTGCATAAAAACTCATTCCTGGTGGAACTTCATAGCAAAGTACAAAGTTCGTTTTGGATGGACAAAGTTAGTTGAAATAGACAGTTTTTGCATGAAAACTCATTCCTGGTGTAACTTCATAGCAAAGTACAAAGTTCGTTTTGGATGGACAAAGTTAGTTGAAATAGACAGTTTTTGCATAAAAACTCATTCCTGGTGGAACTTCATAGCAAAGTACAAAGTTCGTTTTGGATGGATCAATTTAGTTGAAATAGACAGTTTTTGCATGAAAACTCATTCCTGGTGGAACTTCAAAGTACAAAGTTCGTTTTGGATGGACAAAGTTAGTTGAAATAGACAGTTTTTGCATAAAAACTCATTCCTGGTGGAACTTCATAGCAAAGTACAAAGTTCGTTTTGGATGGATCAATTTAGTTGAAATAGACAGTTTTTGCATGAAAACTCATTCCTGGTGGAACTTCATAGCAAAGTACAAAGTTCGTTTTGGATGGACAAAGTTAGTTGAAATAGACAGTTTTTGCATGAAAACTCATTCCTGGTGGAACTTCATAGCAAAGTACAAAGTTCGTTTTGGATGGATCAATTTAGTTGAAATAGACAGTTTTTGCATGAAAACTCATTCCTGGTGGAACTTCATCGCAAAGTACAAAGTTCGTTTTGGATGGACAAAGTTAGTTGAAATAGACAGTTTTTGCATGAAAACTCATTCCTGGTGGAACTTCATAGCAAAGTACAAAGTTCGTTTTGGATGGACAAAGTTAGTTGAAATAGACAGTTTTTGCATAAAAACTCATTCCTGGTGGAACTTCATAGCAAAGTACAAAGTTCGTTTTGGATGGACAAAGTTAGTTGAAATAGACAGTTTTTGCATAAAAACTCATTCCTGGTGGAACTTCATAGCAAAGTACAAAGTTCGTTTTGGATGGATCAATTTAGTTGAAATAGACAGTTTTTGCATGAAAACTCATTCCTGGTGGAACTTCAAAGTACAAAGTTCGTTTTGGATGGACAAAGTTAGTTGAAATAGACAGTTTTTGCATAAAAACTCATTCCTGGTGGAACTTCATAGCAAAGTACAAAGTTCGTTTTGGATGGATCAATTTAGTTGAAATAGACAGTTTTTGCATGAAAACTCATTCCTGGTGGAACTTCATCGCAACGTACAAAGTTCGTTTTGGATGGACAAAGTTAGTTGAAATAGACAGTTTTTGCATGAAAACTCATTCCTGGTGGAACTTCATAGCAAAGTACAAAGTTCGTTTTGCATGGACAAAGTTAGTTGAAATAGACAGTTTTTGCATGAAAACTCATTCCTGGTGGAACTTCATAGCAAAGTACAAAGTTCGTTTTGGATGGACAAAGTTAGTTGAAACAGACAGTTTTTGCATGAAAACTCATTCCTGGTGGAACTTCATAGCAAAGTACAAAGTTCGTTTTGGATGGACAAAGTTAGTTGAAATAGACAGTTTTTGCATGAAAACTCATTCCTGGTGGAACTTCATAGCAAAGTACAAAGTTCGTTTTGGATGGACAAAGTTAGTTGAAATAGACAGTTTTTGCATGAAAACTCATTCCTGGTGGAACTTCATAGCAAAGTACAAAGTTCGTTTTGGATGGACAAAGTTAGTTGAAATAGACAGTTTTTGCATGAAAACTCATTCCTGGTGGAACTTCATAGCAAAGTACAAAGTTCGTTTTGGATGGACAAAGTTAGTTGAGATAGACAGTTTTTGCATAAAAACTCATTCCTGGTGGAACTTCATAGCAAAGTACAAAGTTCGTTTTGGATGGACAAAGTTAGTTGAAATAGACAGTTTTTGCATAAAAACTCATTCCTAGTGGAACTTCATAGCAAAGTACAAAGTTCGTTTTGGATGGACAAAGTTAGTTGAAATAGACAGTTTTTGCATGAAAACTCATTCCTGGTGGAACTTCATAGCAAAGTACAAAGTTCGTTTTGGATGGACAAAGTTAGTTGAAATAGACAGTTTTTGCATGAAAACTCATTCCTGGTGGAACTTCATAGCAAAGTACAAAGTTCGTTTTGGATGGACAAAGTTAGTTGAAATAGACAGTTTTTGCATGAAAACTCATTCCTGGTGGAACTTCATAGCAAAGTACAAAGTTCGTTTTGGATGGACAAAGTTAGTTGAAATAGACAGTTTTTGCATGAAAACTCATTCCTGGTGGAACTTCATAGCAAAGTACAAAGTTCGTTTTGGATGGACAAAGTTAGTTGAAATAGACAGTTTTTGCATGAAAACTCATTCCTGGTGGAACTTCATAGCAAAGTACAAAGTTCGTTTTGGATGGACAAAGTTAGTTGAAATAGACAGTTTTTGCATGAAAACTCATTCCTGGTGGAACTTCATAGCAAAGTACAAAGTTCGTTTTGGATGGACAAAGTTAGTTGAAATAGACAGTTTTTGCATAAAAACTCATTCCTGGTGGAACTTCATAGCAAAGAACAAAGTTCGTTTTGGATGGACAAAGTTAGTTGAAATAGACAGTTTTTGCATAAAAACTCATTCCTGGTGGAACTTCGTAGCAAAGTACAAAGTTCGTTTTGGATGGACAAAGTTAGTTGAAATAGACAGTTTTTGCATGAAAACTCATTCCTGGTGGAACTTCATAGCAAAGTACAAAGTTCGTTTTGGATAGACAAAGTTAGTTGAAATAGACAGTTTTTGCATGAAAACTCATTCCTGGTGGAACTTCATAGCAAAGTACAAAGTTCGTTTTGGATGGACGAATTAAGTTGAAATAGACAGTTTTTGCATGAAAACTCATTCCTGGTGGAACTTCATAGCAAAGTACAAAGTTCGTTTTGGATAGACAAAGTTAGTTGAAATAGACAGTTTTTGCATGAAAACTCATTCCTGGTGGAACTTCATAGCAAAGTACAAAGTTCGTTTTGGATGGACGAATTAAGTTGAAATAGACAGTTTTTGCATGAAAACTCATTCCTGGTGGAACTTCATAGCAAAGTACAAAGTTCGTTTTGGATGGACGAATTAAGTTGAAATAGACAGTTTTTGCATGAAAACTCATTCCTGGTGGAACTTCATAGCAAAGTACAAAGTTCGTTTTGGATAGACAAAGTTAGTTGAAATAGACAGTTTTTGCATGAAAACTCATTCCTGGTGGAACTTCATAGCAAAGTACAAAGTTCGTTTTGGATGGACGAATTAAGTTGAAATAGACAGTTTTTGCATGAAAACTCATTCCTGGTGGAACTTCATAGCAAAGTACAAAGTTCGTTTTGGATAGACAAAGTTAGTTGAAATAGACAGTTTTTGCATGAAAACTCATTCCTGGTGGAACTTCATAGCAAAGTACAAAGTTCGTTTTGGATAGACAAAGTTAGTTGAAATAGACAGTTTTTGCATGAAAACTCATTCCTGGTGGAACTTCATAGCAAAGTACAAAGTTCGTTTTGGATGGACGAATTAAGTTGAAATAGACAGTTTTTGCATGAAAACTCATTCCTGGTGGAACTTCATAGCAAAGTACAAAGTTCGTTTTGGATAGACAAAGTTAGTTGAAATAGACAGTTTTTGCATGAAAACTCATTCCTGGTGGAACTTCATAGCAAAGTACAAAGTTCGTTTTGGATGGACGAATTAAGTTGAAATAGACAGTTTTTGCATGAAAACTCATTCCTGGTGGAACTTCATAGCAAAGTACAAAGTTCGTTTTGGATAGACAAAGTTAGTTGAAATAGACAGTTTTTGCATGAAAACTCATTCCTGGTGGAACTTCATAGCAAAGTACAAAGTTCGTTTTGGATGGACGAATTAAGTTGAAATAGACAGTTTTTGCATGAAAACTCATTCCTGGTGGAACTTCATAGCAAAGTACAAAGTTCGTTTTGGATAGACAAAGTTAGTTGAAATAGACAGTTTTTGCATGAAAACTCATTCCTGGTGGAACTTCATAGCAAAGTACAAAGTTCGTTTTGGATGGACGAATTAAGTTGAAATAGACAGTTTTTGCATGAAAACTCATTCCTGGTGGAACTTCATAGCAAAGTACAAAGTTCGTTTTGGATAGACAAAGTTAGTTGAAATAGACAGTTTTTGCATGAAAACTCATTCCTGGTGGAACTTCATAGCAAAGTACAAAGTTCGTTTTGGATAGACAAAGTTAGTTGAAATAGACAGTTTTTGCATGAAAACTCATTCCTGGTGGAACTTCATAGCAAAGTACAAAGTTCGTTTTGGATAGACAAAGTTAGTTGAAATAGACAGTTTTTGCATGAAAACTCATTCCTGGTGGAACTTCATAGCAAAGTACAAAGTTCGTTTTGGATAGACAAAGTTAGTTGAAATAGACAGTTTTTGCATGAAAACTCATTCCTGGTGGAACTTCATAGCAAAGTACAAAGTTCGTTTTGGATAGACAAAGTTAGTTGAAATAGACAGTTTTTGCATGAAAACTCATTCCTGGTGGAACTTCATAGCAAAGTACAAAGTTCGTTTTGGATGGACGAATTAAGTTGAAATAGACAGTTTTTGCATGAAAACTCATTCCTGGTGGAACTTCATAGCAAAGTACAAAGTTCGTTTTGGATGGACGAATTAAGTTGAAATAGACAGTTTTTGCATGAAAACTCATTCCTGGTGGAACTTCATAGCAAAGTACAAAGTTCGAATAAGATGGACGAATTAAGTTGAAATAGACAGTTTTTGCATGAAAACTCATTCCTGGTGGAACTTCATCGCAAAGTACAAAGTTCGTTTTGGATGGACAAAGTTAGTTGAAATAGACAGTTTTTGCATGAAAACTCATTCCTGGTGGAACTTCATAGCAAAGTACAAAGTTCGTTTTGGATGGACAAAGTTAGTTGAAATAGACAGTTTTTGCATAAAAACTCATTCCTGGTGGAACTTCATAGCAAAGTACAAAGTTCGTTTTGGATGGACAAAGTTAGTTGAAATAGACAGTTTTTGCATAAAAACTCATTCCTGGTGGAACTTCATAGCAAAGTACAAAGTTCGTTTTGGATGGATCAATTTAGTTGAAATAGACAGTTTTTGCATGAAAACTCATTCCTGGTGGAACTTCAAAGTACAAAGTTCGTTTTGGATGGACAAAGTTAGTTGAAATAGACAGTTTTTGCATAAAAACTCATTCCTGGTGGAACTTCATAGCAAAGTACAAAGTTCGTTTTGGATGGATCAATTTAGTTGAAATAGACAGTTTTTGCATGAAAACTCATTCCTGGTGGAACTTCATCGCAACGTACAAAGTTCGTTTTGGATGGACAAAGTTAGTTGAAATAGACAGTTTTTGCATGAAAACTCATTCCTGGTGGAACTTCATAGCAAAGTACAAAGTTCGTTTTGCATGGACAAAGTTAGTTGAAATAGACAGTTTTTGCATGAAAACTCATTCCTGGTGGAACTTCATAGCAAAGTACAAAGTTCGTTTTGGATGGACAAAGTTAGTTGAAACAGACAGTTTTTGCATGAAAACTCATTCCTGGTGGAACTTCATAGCAAAGTACAAAGTTCGTTTTGGATGGACAAAGTTAGTTGAAATAGACAGTTTTTGCATGAAAACTCATTCCTGGTGGAACTTCATAGCAAAGTACAAAGTTCGTTTTGGATGGACAAAGTTAGTTGAAATAGACAGTTTTTGCATGAAAACTCATTCCTGGTGGAACTTCATAGCAAAGTACAAAGTTCGTTTTGGATGGACAAAGTTAGTTGAAATAGACAGTTTTTGCATGAAAACTCATTCCTGGTGGAACTTCATAGCAAAGTACAAAGTTCGTTTTGGATGGACAAAGTTAGTTGAGATAGACAGTTTTTGCATAAAAACTCATTCCTGGTGGAACTTCATAGCAAAGTACAAAGTTCGTTTTGGATGGACAAAGTTAGTTGAAATAGACAGTTTTTGCATAAAAACTCATTCCTAGTGGAACTTCATAGCAAAGTACAAAGTTCGTTTTGGATGGACAAAGTTAGTTGAAATAGACAGTTTTTGCATGAAAACTCATTCCTGGTGGAACTTCATAGCAAAGTACAAAGTTCGTTTTGGATGGACAAAGTTAGTTGAAATAGACAGTTTTTGCATGAAAACTCATTCCTGGTGGAACTTCATAGCAAAGTACAAAGTTCGTTTTGGATGGACAAAGTTAGTTGAAATAGACAGTTTTTGCATGAAAACTCATTCCTGGTGGAACTTCATAGCAAAGTACAAAGTTCGTTTTGGATGGACAAAGTTAGTTGAAATAGACAGTTTTTGCATGAAAACTCATTCCTGGTGGAACTTCATAGCAAAGTACAAAGTTCGTTTTGGATGGACAAAGTTAGTTGAAATAGACAGTTTTTGCATGAAAACTCATTCCTGGTGGAACTTCATAGCAAAGTACAAAGTTCGTTTTGGATGGACAAAGTTAGTTGAAATAGACAGTTTTTGCATGAAAACTCATTCCTGGTGGAACTTCATAGCAAAGTACAAAGTTCGTTTTGGATGGACAAAGTTAGTTGAAATAGACAGTTTTTGCATAAAAACTCATTCCTAGTGGAACTTCATAGCAAAGTACAAAGTTCGTTTTGGATGGACAAAGTTAGTTGAAATAGACAGTTTTTGCATGAAAACTCATTCCTGGTGGAACTTCATAGCAAAGTACAAAGTTCGTTTTGGATGGACAAAGTTAGTTGAAATAGACAGTTTTTGCATGAAAACTCATTCCTGGTGGAACTTCATAGCAAAGAACAAAGTTCGTTTTGGATGGACAAAGTTAGTTGAAATAGACAGTTTTTGCATAAAAACTCATTCCTGGTGGAACTTCGTAGCAAAGTACAAAGTTCGTTTTGGATGGACAAAGTTAGTTGAAATAGACAGTTTTTGCATGAAAACTCATTCCTGGTGGAACTTCATAGCAAAGTACAAAGTTCGTTTTGGATGGACAAAGTTAGTTGAAATAGACAGTTTTTGCATGAAAACTCATTCCTGGTGGAACTTCATAGCAAAGTACAAAGTTCGTTTTGGATGGACAAAGTTAGTTGAAATAGACAGTTTTTGCATGAAAACTCATTCCTGGTGGAACTTCATAGCAAAGTACAAAGTTCGTTTTGGATAGACAAAGTTAGTTGAAATAGACAGTTTTTGCATGAAAACTCATTCCTGGTGGAACTTCATAGCAAAGTACAAAGTTCGTTTTGGATGGACGAATTAAGTTGAAATAGACAGTTTTTGCATGAAAACTCATTCCTGGTGGAACTTCATAGCAAAGTACAAAGTTCGTTTTGGATAGACAAAGTTAGTTGAAATAGACAGTTTTTGCATGAAAACTCATTCCTGGTGGAACTTCATAGCAAAGTACAAAGTTCGTTTTGGATGGACGAATTAAGTTGAAATAGACAGTTTTTGCATGAAAACTCATTCCTGGTGGAACTTCATAGCAAAGTACAAAGTTCGTTTTGGATGGACGAATTAAGTTGAAATAGACAGTTTTTGCATGAAAACTCATTCCTGGTGGAACTTCATAGCAAAGTACAAAGTTCGTTTTGGATAGACAAAGTTAGTTGAAATAGACAGTTTTTGCATGAAAACTCATTCCTGGTGGAACTTCATAGCAAAGTACAAAGTTCGTTTTGGATGGACGAATTAAGTTGAAATAGACAGTTTTTGCATGAAAACTCATTCCTGGTGGAACTTCATAGCAAAGTACAAAGTTCGTTTTGGATAGACAAAGTTAGTTGAAATAGACAGTTTTTGCATGAAAACTCATTCCTGGTGGAACTTCATAGCAAAGTACAAAGTTCGTTTTGGATGGACGAATTAAGTTGAAATAGACAGTTTTTGCATGAAAACTCATTCCTGGTGGAACTTCATAGCAAAGTACAAAGTTCGTTTTGGATAGACAAAGTTAGTTGAAATAGACAGTTTTTGCATGAAAACTCATTCCTGGTGGAACTTCATAGCAAAGTACAAAGTTCGTTTTGGATGGACGAATTAAGTTGAAATAGACAGTTTTTGCATGAAAACTCATTCCTGGTGGAACTTCATAGCAAAGTACAAAGTTCGTTTTGGATAGACAAAGTTAGTTGAAATAGACAGTTTTTGCATGAAAACTCATTCCTGGTGGAACTTCATAGCAAAGTACAAAGTTCGTTTTGGATAGACAAAGTTAGTTGAAATAGACAGTTTTTGCATGAAAACTCATTCCTGGTGGAACTTCATAGCAAAGTACAAAGTTCGTTTTGGATAGACAAAGTTAGTTGAAATAGACAGTTTTTGCATGAAAACTCATTCCTGGTGGAACTTCATAGCAAAGTACAAAGTTCGTTTTGGATAGACAAAGTTAGTTGAAATAGACAGTTTTTGCATGAAAACTCATTCCTGGTGGAACTTCATAGCAAAGTACAAAGTTCGTTTTGGATAGACAAAGTTAGTTGAAATAGACAGTTTTTGCATGAAAACTCATTCCTGGTGGAACTTCATAGCAAAGTACAAAGTTCGTTTTGGATAGACAAAGTTAGTTGAAATAGACAGTTTTTGCATGAAAACTCATTCCTGGTGGAACTTCATAGCAAAGTACAAAGTTCGTTTTGGATGGACGAATTAAGTTGAAATAGACAGTTTTTGCATGAAAACTCATTCCTGGTGGAACTTCATAGCAAAGTACAAAGTTCGTTTTGGATGGACGAATTAAGTTGAAATAGACAGTTTTTGCATGAAAACTCATTCCTGGTGGAACTTCATAGCAAAGTACAAAGTTCGTTTTGGATAGACAAAGTTAGTTGAAATAGACAGTTTTTGCATGAAAACTCATTCCTGGTGGAACTTCATAGCAAAGTACAAAGTTCGTTTTGGATGGACGAATTAAGTTGAAATAGACAGTTTTTGCATGAAAACTCATTCCTGGTGGAACTTCATAGCAAAGTACAAAGTTCGTTTTGGATGGATCAATTTAGTTGAAATAGACAGTTTTTGCATGAAAACTCATTCCTGGTGGAACTTCATAGCAAAGTACAAAGTTCGTTTTGGATAGACAAAGTTAGTTGAAATAGACAGTTTTTGCATGAAAACTCATTCCTGGTGGAACTTCATAGCAAAGTACAAAGTTCGTTTTGGATGGACGAATTAAGTTGAAATAGACAGTTTTTGCATGAAAACTCATTCCTGGTGGAACTTCATAGCAAAGTACAAAGTTCGTTTTGGATGGACAAAGTTAGTTGAAATAGACAGTTTTTGCATGAAAACTCATTCCTGGTGGAACTTCATAGCAAAGTACAAAGTTCGTTTTGGATGGACAAAGTTAGTTGAAATAGACAGTTTTTGCATAAAAACTCATTCCTGGTGGAACTTCATAGCAAAGTACAAAGTTCGTTTTGGATGGATCAATTTAGTTGAAATAGACAGTTTTTGCATGAAAACTCATTCCTGGTGGAACTTCATCGCAACGTACAAAGTTCGTTTTGGATGGACAAAGTTAGTTGAAATAGACAGTTTTTGCATGAAAACTCATTCCTGGTGGAACTTCATAGCAAAGTACAAAGTTCGTTTTGGATAGACAAAGTTAGTTGAAATAGACAGTTTTTGCATGAAAACTCATTCCTGGTGGAACTTCATAGCAAAGTACAAAGTTCGTTTTGGATAGACAAAGTTAGTTGAAATAGACAGTTTTTGCATGAAAACTCATTCCTGGTGGAACTTCATAGCAAAGTACAAAGTTCGTTTTGGATGGACGAATTAAGTTGAAATAGACAGTTTTTGCATGAAAACTCATTCCTGGTGGAACTTCATAGCAAAGTACAAAGTTCGTTTTGGATGGACGAATTAAGTTGAAATAGACAGTTTTTGCATGAAAACTCATTCCTGGTGGAACTTCATAGCAAAGTACAAAGTTCGTTTTGGATAGACAAAGTTAGTTGAAATAGACAGTTTTTGCATGAAAACTCATTCCTGGTGGAACTTCATAGCAAAGTACAAAGTTCGTTTTGGATAGACAAAGTTAGTTGAAATAGACAGTTTTTGCATGAAAACTCATTCCTGGTGGAACTTCATAGCAAAGTACAAAGTTCGTTTTGGATAGACAAAGTTAGTTGAAATAGACAGTTTTTGCATGAAAACTCATTCCTGGTGGAACTTCATAGCAAAGTACAAAGTTCGTTTTGGATGGACGAATTAAGTTGAAATAGACAGTTTTTGCATGAAAACTCATTCCTGGTGGAACTTCATAGCAAAGTACAAAGTTCGTTTTGGATAGACAAAGTTAGTTGAAATAGACAGTTTTTGCATGAAAACTCATTCCTGGTGGAACTTCATAGCAAAGTACAAAGTTCGTTTTGGATGGACGAATTAAGTTGAAATAGACAGTTTTTGCATGAAAACTCATTCCTGGTGGAACTTCATAGCAAAGTACAAAGTTCGTTTTGGATAGACAAAGTTAGTTGAAATAGACAGTTTTTGCATGAAAACTCATTCCTGGTGGAACTTCATAGCAAAGTACAAAGTTCGTTTTGGATGGACGAATTAAGTTGAAATAGACAGTTTTTGCATGAAAACTCATTCCTGGTGGAACTTCATAGCAAAGTACAAAGTTCGTTTTGGATGGACAAAGTTAGTTGAAATAGACAGTTTTTGCATGAAAACTCATTCCTGGTGGAACTTCATAGCAAAGTACAAAGTTCGTTTTGGATGGACGAATTAAGTTGAAATAGACAGTTTTTGCATGAAAACTCATTCCTGGTGGAACTTCATAGCAAAGTACAAAGTTCGTTTTGGATGGATCAATTTAGTTGAAATAGACAGTTTTTGCATGAAAACTCATTCCTGGTGGAACTTCATAGCAAAGTACAAAGTTCGTTTTGGATGGACAAAGTTAGTTGAAATAGACAGTTTTTGCATGAAAACTCATTCCTGGTGGAACTTCATAGCAAAGTACAAAGTTCGTTTTGGATGGACAAAGTTAGTTGAAATAGACAGTTTTTGCATGAAAACTCATTCCTGGTGGAACTTCATAGCAAAGTACAAAGTTCGTTTTGGATGGACAAAGTTAGTTGAAATAGACAGTTTTTGCATGAAAACTCATTCCTGGTGGAACTTCATAGCAAAGTACAAAGTTCGTTTTGGATGGACGAATTAAGTTGAAATAGACAGTTTTTGCATGAAAACTCATTCCTGGTGGAACTTCATAGCAAAGTACAAAGTTCGTTTTGGATGGATCAATTTAGTTGAAATAGACAGTTTTTGCATGAAAACTCATTCCTGGTGGAACTTCATAGCAAAGTACAAAGTTCGTTTTGGATGGACGAATTAAGTTGAAATAGACAGTTTTTGCATGAAAACTCATTCCTGGTGGAACTTCATAGCAAAGTACAAAGTTCGTTTTGGATGGACAAAGTTAGTTGAAATAGACAGTTTTTGCATGAAAACTCATTCCTGGTGGAACTTCATAGCAAAGTACAAAGTTCGTTTTGGATGGATCAATTTAGTTGAAATAGACAGTTTTTGCATGAAAACTCATTCCTGGTGGAACTTCATAGCAAAGTACAAAGTTCGTTTTGGATAGACAAAGTTAGTTGAAATAGACAGTTTTTGCATGAAAACTCATTCCTGGTGGAACTTCATAGCAAAGTACAAAGTTCGTTTTGGATGGACGAATTAAGTTGAAATAGACAGTTTTTGCATGAAAACTCATTCCTGGTGGAACTTCATAGCAAAGTACAAAGTTCGTTTTGGATGGACGAATTAAGTTGAAATAGACAGTTTTTGCATGAAAACTCATTCCTGGTGGAACTTCATAGCAAAGTACAAAGTTCGTTTTGGATAGACAAAGTTAGTTGAAATAGACAGTTTTTGCATGAAAACTCATTCCTGGTGGAACTTCATAGCAAAGTACAAAGTTCGTTTTGGATGGACGAATTAAGTTGAAATAGACAGTTTTTGCATGAAAACTCATTCCTGGTGGAACTTCATAGCAAAGTACAAAGTTCGTTTTGGATAGACAAAGTTAGTTGAAATAGACAGTTTTTGCATGAAAACTCATTCCTGGTGGAACTTCATAGCAAAGTACAAAGTTCGTTTTGGATGGACGAATTAAGTTGAAATAGACAGTTTTTGCATGAAAACTCATTCCTGGTGGAACTTCATAGCAAAGTACAAAGTTCGTTTTGGATAGACAAAGTTAGTTGAAATAGACAGTTTTTGCATGAAAACTCATTCCTGGTGGAACTTCATAGCAAAGTACAAAGTTCGTTTTGGATGGACGAATTAAGTTGAAATAGACAGTTTTTGCATGAAAACTCATTCCTGGTGGAACTTCATAGCAAAGTACAAAGTTCGTTTTGGATAGACAAAGTTAGTTGAAATAGACAGTTTTTGCATGAAAACTCATTCCTGGTGGAACTTCATAGCAAAGTACAAAGTTCGTTTTGGATAGACAAAGTTAGTTGAAATAGACAGTTTTTGCATGAAAACTCATTCCTGGTGGAACTTCATAGCAAAGTACAAAGTTCGTTTTGGATGGACGAATTAAGTTGAAATAGACAGTTTTTGCATGAAAACTCATTCCTGGTGGAACTTCATAGCAAAGTACAAAGTTCGTTTTGGATAGACAAAGTTAGTTGAAATAGACAGTTTTTGCATGAAAACTCATTCCTGGTGGAACTTCATAGCAAAGTACAAAGTTCGTTTTGGATAGACAAAGTTAGTTGAAATAGACAGTTTTTGCATGAAAACTCATTCCTGGTGGAACTTCATAGCAAAGTACAAAGTTCGTTTTGGATGGACGAATTAAGTTGAAATAGACAGTTTTTGCATGAAAACTCATTCCTGGTGGAACTTCATAGCAAAGTACAAAGTTCGTTTTGGATAGACAAAGTTAGTTGAAATAGACAGTTTTTGCATGAAAACTCATTCCTGGTGGAACTTCATAGCAAAGTACAAAGTTCGTTTTGGATGGACGAATTAAGTTGAAATAGACAGTTTTTGCATGAAAACTCATTCCTGGTGGAACTTCATAGCAAAGTACAAAGTTCGTTTTGGATAGACAAAGTTAGTTGAAATAGACAGTTTTTGCATGAAAACTCATTCCTGGTGGAACTTCATAGCAAAGTACAAAGTTCGTTTTGGATGGACGAATTAAGTTGAAATAGACAGTTTTTGCATGAAAACTCATTCCTGGTGGAACTTCATAGCAAAGTACAAAGTTCGTTTTGGATAGACAAAGTTAGTTGAAATAGACAGTTTTTGCATGAAAACTCATTCCTGGTGGAACTTCATAGCAAAGTACAAAGTTCGTTTTGGATGGACGAATTAAGTTGAAATAGACAGTTTTTGCATGAAAACTCATTCCTGGTGGAACTTCATAGCAAAGTACAAAGTTCGTTTTGGATAGACAAAGTTAGTTGAAATAGACAGTTTTTGCATGAAAACTCATTCCTGGTGGAACTTCATAGCAAAGTACAAAGTTCGTTTTGGATAGACAAAGTTAGTTGAAATAGACAGTTTTTGCATGAAAACTCATTCCTGGTGGAACTTCATAGCAAAGTACAAAGTTCGTTTTGGATGGACGAATTAAGTTGAAATAGACAGTTTTTGCATGAAAACTCATTCCTGGTGGAACTTCATAGCAAAGTACAAAGTTCGTTTTGGATAGACAAAGTTAGTTGAAATAGACAGTTTTTGCATGAAAACTCATTCCTGGTGGAACTTCATAGCAAAGTACAAAGTTCGTTTTGGATAGACAAAGTTAGTTGAAATAGACAGTTTTTGCATGAAAACTCATTCCTGGTGGAACTTCATAGCAAAGTACAAAGTTCGTTTTGGATGGACGAATTAAGTTGAAATAGACAGTTTTTGCATGAAAACTCATTCCTGGTGGAACTTCATAGCAAAGTACAAAGTTCGTTTTGGATGGATCAATTTAGTTGAAATAGACAGTTTTTGCATGAAAACTCATTCCTGGTGGAACTTCATAGCAAAGTACAAAGTTCGTTTTGGATGGACAAAGTTAGTTGAAATAGACAGTTTTTGCATGAAAACTCATTCCTGGTGGAACTTCATAGCAAAGTACAAAGTTCGTTTTGGATGGATCAATTTAGTTGAAATAGACAGTTTTTGCATGAAAACTCATTCCTGGTGGAACTTCATAGCAAAGTACAAAGTTCGTTTTGGATGGACAAAGTTAGTTGAAATAGACAGTTTTTGCATGAAAACTCATTCCTGGTGGAACTTCATAGCAAAGTACAAAGTTCGTTTTGGATGGATCAATTTAGTTGAAATAGACAGTTTTTGCATGAAAACTCATTCCTGGTGGAACTTCATAGCAAAGTACAAAGTTCGTTTTGGATGGACGAATTAAGTTGAAATAGACAGTTTTTGCATGAAAACTCATTCCTGGTGGAACTTCATAGCAAAGTACAAAGTTCGTTTTGGATAGACAAAGTTAGTTGAAATAGACAGTTTTTGCATGAAAACTCATTCCTGGTGGAACTTCATAGCAAAGTACAAAGTTCGTTTTGGATAGACAAAGTTAGTTGAAATAGACAGTTTTTGCATGAAAACTCATTCCTGGTGGAACTTCATAGCAAAGTACAAAGTTCGTTTTGGATGGATCAATTTAGTTGAAATAGACAGTTTTTGCATGAAAACTCATTCCTGGTGGAACTTCATAGCAAAGTACAAAGTTCGTTTTGGATAGACAAAGTTAGTTGAAATAGACAGTTTTTGCATGAAAACTCATTCCTGGTGGAACTTCATAGCAAAGTACAAAGTTCGTTTTGGATGGACGAATTAAGTTGAAATAGACAGTTTTTGCATGAAAACTCATTCCTGGTGGAACTTCATAGCAAAGTACAAAGTTCGTTTTGGATGGACGAATTAAGTTGAAATAGACAGTTTTTGCATGAAAACTCATTCCTGGTGGAACTTCATAGCAAAGTACAAAGTTCGTTTTGGATGGATCAATTTAGTTGAAATAGACAGTTTTTGCATGAAAACTCATTCCTGGTGGAACTTCATAGCAAAGTACAAAGTTCGTTTTGGATGGACAAAGTTAGTTGAAATAGACAGTTTTTGCATGAAAACTCATTCCTGGTGGAACTTCATAGCAAAGTACAAAGTTCGTTTTGGATGGATCAATTTAGTTTAAATAGACAGTTTTTGCATGAAAACTCATTCCTGGTGGAACTTCATAGCAAAGTACAAAGTTCGTTTTGGATGGACGAATTAAGTTGAAATAGACAGTTTTTGCATAAAAACTCATTCCTGGTGGAACTTCATAGCAAAGTACAAAGTTCGTTTTGGATGGACAAAGTTAGTTAAAAAAGACAGTTTTTGCATGAAAACTCATTCCTGGTGGAACTTCATAGCAAAGTACAAAGTTCGTTTTGGATGGACAAAGTTAGTTGAAATAGACAGTTTTTGCATAAAAACTCATTCCTGGTGGAACTTCATAGCAAAGTACAAAGTTCGTTTTGGATGGATCAATTTAGTTGAAATAGACAGTTTTTGCATGAAAACTCATTCCTGGTGGAACTTCATAGCAAAGTACAAAGTTCGTTTTGGATGGACGAATTAAGTTGAAATAGACAGTTTTTGCATGAAAACTCATTCCTGGTGGAACTTCATAGCAAAGTACAAAGTTCGTTTTGGATAGACAAAGTTAGTTGAAATAGACAGTTTTTGCATGAAAACTCATTCCTGGTGGAACTTCATAGCAAAGTACAAAGTTCGTTTTGGATAGACAAAGTTAGTTGAAATAGACAGTTTTTGCATGAAAACTCATTCCTGGTGGAACTTCGTAGCAAAGTACAAAGTTCGTTTTGGATGGATCAATTTAGTTGAAATAGACAGTTTTTGCATGAAAACTCATTCCTGGTGGAACTTCATAGCAAAGTACAAAGTTCGTTTTGGATAGACAAAGTTAGTTGAAATAGACAGTTTTTGCATGAAAACTCATTCCTGGTGGAACTTCATAGCAAAGTACAAAGTTCGTTTTGGATGGACGAATTAAGTTGAAATAGACAGTTTTTGCATGAAAACTCATTCCTGGTGGAACTTCATAGCAAAGTACAAAGTTCGTTTTGGATGGACAAAGTTAGTTGAAATAGACAGTTTTTGCATGAAAACTCATTCCTGGTGGAACTTCATAGCAAAGTACAAAGTTCGTTTTGGATGGACAAAGTTAGTTGAAATAGACAGTTTTTGCATGAAAACTCATTCCTGGTGGAACTTCATAGCAAAGTACAAAGTTCGTTTTGGATAGACAAAGTTAGTTGAAATAGACAGTTTTTGCATGAAAACTCATTCCTGGTGGAACTTCATAGCAAAGTACAAAGTTCGTTTTGGATGGATCAATTTAGTTGAAATAGACAGTTTTTGCATGAAAACTCATTCCTGGTGGAACTTCATAGCAAAGTACAAAGTTCGTTTTGGATAGACAAAGTTAGTTGAAATAGACAGTTTTTGCATGAAAACTCATTCCTGGTGGAACTTCATAGCAAAGTACAAAGTTCGTTTTGGATGGACGAATTAAGTTGAAATAGACAGTTTTTGCATGAAAACTCATTCCTGGTGGAACTTCATAGCAAAGTACAAAGTTCGTTTTGGATAGACAAAGTTAGTTGAAATAGACAGTTTTTGCATGAAAACTCATTCCTGGTGGAACTTCATAGCAAAGTACAAAGTTCGTTTTGGATGGATCAATTTAGTTGAAATAGACAGTTTTTGCATGAAAACTCATTCCTGGTGGAACTTCATAGCAAAGTACAAAGTTCGTTTTGGATGGACAAAGTTAGTTGAAATAGACAGTTTTTGCATGAAAACTCATTCCTGGTGGAACTTCATAGCAAAGTACAAAGTTCGTTTTGGATGGATCAATTTAGTTGAAATAGACAGTTTTTGCATGAAAACTCATTCCTGGTGGAACTTCATAGCAAAGTACAAAGTTCGTTTTGGATGGACAAAGTTAGTTGAAATAGACAGTTTTTGCATGAAAACTCATTCCTGGTGGAACTTCATAGCAAAGTACAAAGTTCGTTTTGGATGGATCAATTTAGTTGAAATAGACAGTTTTTGCATGAAAACTCATTCCTGGTGGAACTTCATAGCAAAGTACAAAGTTCGTTTTGGATGGATCAATTTAGTTGAAATAGACAGTTTTTGCATGAAAACTCATTCCTGGTGGAACTTCATAGCAAAGTACAAAGTTCGTTTTGGATGGACAAAGTTAGTTGAAATAGACAGTTTTTGCATGAAAACTCATTCCTGGTGGAACTTCATAGCAAAGTACAAAGTTCGTTTTGGATAGACAAAGTTAGTTGAAATAGACAGTTTTTGCATGAAAACTCATTCCTGGTGGAACTTCATAGCAAAGTACAAAGTTCGTTTTGGATGGACGAATTAAGTTGAAATAGACAGTTTTTGCATGAAAACTCATTCCTGGTGGAACTTCATAGCAAAGTACAAAGTTCGTTTTGGATAGACAAAGTTAGTTGAAATAGACAGTTTTTGCATGAAAACTCATTCCTGGTGGAACTTCATAGCAAAGTACAAAGTTCGTTTTGGATGGACGAATTAAGTTGAAATAGACAGTTTTTGCATGAAAACTCATTCCTGGTGGAACTTCATAGCAAAGTACAAAGCTCGTTTTGGATAGACAAAGTTAGTTGAAATAGACAGTTTTTGCATGAAAACTCATTCCTGGTGGAACTTCATAGCAAAGTACAAAGTTCGTTTTGGATAGACAAAGTTAGTTGAAATAGACAGTTTTTGCATGAAAACTCATTCCTGGTGGAACTTCATAGCAAAGTACAAAGTTCGTTTTGGATGGACGAATTAAGTTGAAATAGACAGTTTTTGCATGAAAACTCATTCCTGGTGGAACTTCATAGCAAAGTACAAAGTTCGTTTTGGATAGACAAAGTTAGTTGAAATAGACAGTTTTTGCATGAAAACTCATTCCTGGTGGAACTTCATAGCAAAGTACAAAGTTCGTTTTGGATAGACAAAGTTAGTTGAAATAGACAGTTTTTGCATGAAAACTCATTCCTGGTGGAACTTCATAGCAAAGTACAAAGTTCGTTTTGGATGGACAAAGTTAGTTGAAATAGACAGTTTTTGCATGAAAACTCATTCCTGGTGGAACTTCATAGCAAAGTACAAAGTTCGTTTTGGATGGATCAATTTAGTTGAAATAGACAGTTTTTGCATGAAAACTCATTCCTGGTGGAACTTCATAGCAAAGTACAAAGTTCGTTTTGGATGGACAAAGTTAGTTGAAATAGACAGTTTTTGCATGAAAACTCATTCCTGGTGGAACTTCATAGCAAAGTACAAAGTTCGTTTTGGATGGATCAATTTAGTTGAAATAGACAGTTTTTGCATGAAAACTCATTCCTGGTGGAACTTCATAGCAAAGTACAAAGTTCGTTTTGGATGGACAAAGTTAGTTGAAATAGACAGTTTTTGCATGAAAACTCATTCCTGGTGGAACTTCATAGCAAAGTACAAAGTTCGTTTTGGATGGATCAATTTAGTTTAAATAGACAGTTTTTGCATGAAAACTCATTCCTGGTGGAACTTCATAGCAAAGTACAAAGTTCGTTTTGGATGGACGAATTAAGTTGAAATAGACAGTTTTTGCATAAAAACTCATTCCTGGTGGAACTTCATAGCAAAGTACAAAGTTCGTTTTGGATGGACAAAGTTAGTTAAAAAAGACAGTTTTTGCATGAAAACTCATTCCTGGTGGAACTTCATAGCAAAGTACAAAGTTCGTTTTGGATGGACAAAGTTAGTTGAAATAGACAGTTTTTGCATAAAAACTCATTCCTGGTGGAACTTCATAGCAAAATACAAAGTTCGTTTTGGATGGACGAATTAAGTTGAAATAGACAGTTTTTGCATGAAAACTCATTCCTGGTGGAACTTCATAGCAAAGTACAAAGTTCGTTTTGGATGGACGAATTAAGTTGAAATAGACAGTTTTTGCATAAAAACTCATTCCTGGTGGAACTTCATAGCAAAGTACAAAGTTCGTTTTGGATGGACAAAGTTAGTTAAAAAAGACAGTTTTTGCATGAAAACTCATTCCTGGTGGAACTTCATAGCAAAGTACAAAGTTCGTTTTGGATGGACAAAGTTAGTTGAAATAGACAGTTTTTGCATGAAAACTCATTCCTGGTGGAACTTCATAGCAAAGTACAAAGTTCGTTTTGGATAGACAAAGTTAGTTGAAATAGACAGTTTTTGCATGAAAACTCATTCCTGGTGGAACTTCATAGCAAAGTACAAAGTTCGTTTTGGATAGACAAAGTTAGTTGAAATAGACAGTTTTTGCATGAAAACTCATTCCTGGTGGAACTTCATAGCAAAGTACAAAGTTCGTTTTGGATGGACGAATTAAGTTGAAATAGACAGTTTTTGCATGAAAACTCATTCCTGGTGGAACTTCATAGCAAAGTACAAAGTTCGTTTTGGATGGACGAATTAAGTTGAAATAGACAGTTTTTGCATGAAAACTCATTCCTGGTGGAACTTCATAGCAAAGTACAAAGTTCGTTTTGGATAGACAAAGTTAGTTGAAATAGACAGTTTTTGCATGAAAACTCATTCCTGGTGGAACTTCATAGCAAAGTA
This sequence comes from Anopheles moucheti, assembly GCF_943734755.1. NCBI lineage: Eukaryota > Metazoa > Arthropoda > Insecta > Diptera > Culicidae > Anopheles > Anopheles moucheti. The sequence continues at coordinate 21,311 of NW_026453786.1, read as the reverse complement.
CAAAGTTCGTTTTGGATGGATCAATTTAGTTGAAATAGACAGTTTTTGCATGAAAACTCATTCCTGGTGGAACTTCATAGCAAAGTACAAAGTTCGTTTTGGATGGATCAATTTAGTTGAAATAGACAGTTTTTGCATGAAAACTCATTCCTGGTGGAACTTCATAGCAAAGTACAAAGTTCGTTTTGGATGGACGAATTAAGTTGAAATAGACAGTTTTTGCATGAAAACTCATTCCTGGTGGAACTTCATAGCAAAGTACAAAGTTCGTTTTGGATAGACAAAGTTAGTTGAAATAGACAGTTTTTGCATGAAAACTCATTCCTGGTGGAACTTCATAGCAAAGTACAAAGTTCGTTTTGGATAGACAAAGTTAGTTGAAATAGACAGTTTTTGCATGAAAACTCATTCCTGGTGGAACTTCATAGCAAAGTACAAAGTTCGTTTTGGATGGACAAAGTTAGTTGAAATAGACAGTTTTTGCATGAAAACTCATTCCTGGTGGAACTTCATAGCAAAGTACAAAGTTCGTTTTGGATAGACAAAGTTAGTTGAAATAGACAGTTTTTGCATGAAAACTCATTCCTGGTGGAACTTCATAGCAAAGTACAAAGTTCGTTTTGGATAGACAAAGTTAGTTGAAATAGACAGTTTTTGCATGAAAACTCATTCCTGGTGGAACTTCATAGCAAAGTACAAAGTTCGTTTTGGATGGACGAATTAAGTTGAAATAGACAGTTTTTGCATGAAAACTCATTCCTGGTGGAACTTCATAGCAAAGTACAAAGTTCGTTTTGGATAGACAAAGTTAGTTGAAATAGACAGTTTTTGCATGAAAACTCATTCCTGGTGGAACTTCATAGCAAAGTACAAAGTTCGTTTTGGATGGACGAATTAAGTTGAAATAGACAGTTTTTGCATGAAAACTCATTCCTGGTGGAACTTCATAGCAAAGTACAAAGTTCGTTTTGGATAGACAAAGTTAGTTGAAATAGACAGTTTTTGCATGAAAACTCATTCCTGGTGGAACTTCATAGCAAAGTACAAAGTTCGTTTTGGATAGACAAAGTTAGTTGAAATAGACAGTTTTTGCATGAAAACTCATTCCTGGTGGAACTTCATAGCAAAGTACAAAGTTCGTTTTGGATAGACAAAGTTAGTTGAAATAGACAGTTTTTGCATGAAAACTCATTCCTGGTGGAACTTCATAGCGAAGTACAAAGTTCGTTTTGGATGGACGAATTAAGTTGAAATAGACAGTTTTTGCATGAAAACTCATTCCTGGTGGAACTTCATAGCAAAGTACAAAGTTCGTTTTGGATGGACGAATTAAGTTGAAATAGACAGTTTTTGCATGAAAACTCATTCCTGGTGGAACTTCATAGCAAAGTACAAAGTTCGTTTTGGATAGACAAAGTTAGTTGAAATAGACAGTTTTTGCATGAAAACTCATTCCTGGTGGAACTTCATAGCAAAGTACAAAGTTCGTTTTGGATGGACGAATTAAGTTGAAATAGACAGTTTTTGCATGAAAACTCATTCCTGGTGGAACTTCATAGCAAAGTACAAAGTTCGTTTTGGATAGACAAAGTTAGTTGAAATAGACAGTTTTTGCATGAAAACTCATTCCTGGTGGAACTTCATAGCAAAGTACAAAGTTCGTTTTGGATAGACAAAGTTAGTTGAAATAGACAGTTTTTGCATGAAAACTCATTCCTGGTGGAACTTCATAGCAAAGTACAAAGTTCGTTTTGGATGGACGAATTAAGTTGAAATAGACAGTTTTTGCATGAAAACTCATTCCTGGTGGAACTTCATAGCAAAGTACAAAGTTCGTTTTGGATAGACAAAGTTAGTTGAAATAGACAGTTTTTGCATGAAAACTCATTCCTGGTGGAACTTCATAGCAAAGTACAAAGTTCGTTTTGGATGGACGAATTAAGTTGAAATAGACAGTTTTTGCATGAAAACTCATTCCTGGTGGAACTTCATAGCAAAGTACAAAGTTCGTTTTGGATAGACAAAGTTAGTTGAAATAGACAGTTTTTGCATGAAAACTCATTACTGGTGGAACTTCATAGCAAAGTACAAAGTTCGTTTTGGATGGACGAATTAAGTTGAAATAGACAGTTTTTGCATGAAAACTCATTCCTGGTGGAACTTCATAGCAAAGTACAAAGTTCGTTTTGGATGGACGAATTAAGTTGAAATAGACAGTTTTTGCATGAAAACTCATTCCTGGTGGAACTTCATAGCAAAGTACAAAGTTCGTTTTGGATGGATCAATTTAGTTGAAATAGACAGTTTTTGCATGAAAACTCATTCCTGGTGGAACTTCATAGCAAAGTACAAAGTTCGTTTTGGATGGACAAAGTTAGTTGAAATAGACAGTTTTTGCATGAAAACTCATTCCTGGTGGAACTTCATAGCAAAGTACAAAGTTCGTTTTGGATGGACGAATTACGTTGAAATAGACAGTTTTTGCATAAAAACTCATTCCTGGTGGAACTTCATAGCAAAGTACAAAGTTCGTTTTGGATGGACAAAGTTAGTTAAAAAAGACAGTTTTTGCATGAAAACTCATTCCTGGTGGAACTTCATAGCAAAGTACAAAGTTCGTTTTGGATGGACAAAGTTAGTTGAAATAGACAGTTTTTGCATAAAAACTCATTCCTGGTGGAACTTCATAGCAAAATACAAAGTTCGTTTTGGATGGACGAATTAAGTTGAAATAGACAGTTTTTGCATGAAAACTCATTCCTGGTGGAACTTCATAGCAAAGTACAAAGTTCGTTTTGGATGGACGAATTAAGTTGAAATAGACAGTTTTTGCATAAAAACTCATTCCTGGTGGAACTTCATAGCAAAGTACAAAGTTCGTTTTGGATGGACAAAGTTAGTTAAAAAAGACAGTTTTTGCATGAAAACTCATTCCTGGTGGAACTTCATAGCAAAGTACAAAGTTCGTTTTGGATGGACAAAGTTAGTTGAAATAGACAGTTTTTGCATGAAAACTCATTCCTGGTGGAACTTCATAGCAAAGTACAAAGTTCGTTTTGGATGGACAAAGTTAGTTGAAATAGACAGTTTTTGCATGAAAACTCATTCCTGGTGGAACTTCATAGCAAAGTACAAAGTTCGTTTTGGATGGACAAAGTTAGTTGAAATAGACAGTTTTTGCATGAAAACTCATTCCTGGTGGAACTTCATAGCAAAGTACAAAGTTCGTTTTGGATGGACGAATTAAGTTGAAATAGACAGTTTTTGCATGAAAACTCATTCCTGGTGGAACTTCATAGCAAAGTACAAAGTTCGTTTTGGATAGACAAAGTTAGTTAAAAAAGACAGTTTTTGCATGAAAACTCATTCCTGGTGGAACTTCATAGCAAAGTACAAAGTTCGTTTTGGATGGACAAAGTTAGTTGAAATAGACAGTTTTTGCATGAAAACTCATTCCTGGTGGAACTTCATAGCAAAGTACAAAGTTCGTTTTGGATGGACAAAGTTAGTTGAAATAGACAGTTTTTGCATGAAAACTCATTCCTGGTGGAACTTCATAGCAAAGTACAAAGTTCGTTTTGGATAGACAAAGTTAGTTGAAATAGACAGTTTTTGCATGAAAACTCATTCCTGGTGGAACTTCATAGCAAAGTACAAAGTTCGTTTTGGATGGACGAATTAAGTTGAAATAGACAGTTTTTGCATGAAAACTCATTCCTGGTGGAACTTCATAGCAAAGTACAAAGTTCGTTTTGGATAGACAAAGTTAGTTGAAATAGACAGTTTTTGCATGAAAACTCATTCCTGGTGGAACTTCATAGCAAAGTACAAAGTTCGTTTTGGATAGACAAAGTTAGTTGAAATAGACAGTTTTTGCATGAAAACTCATTCCTGGTGGAACTTCATAGCAAAGTACAAAGTTCGTTTTGGATGGACGAATTAAGTTGAAATAGACAGTTTTTGCATGAAAACTCATTCCTGGTGGAACTTCATAGCAAAGTACAAAGTTCGTTTTGGATAGACAAAGTTAGTTGAAATAGACAGTTTTTGCATGAAAACTCATTCCTGGTGGAACTTCATAGCAAAGTACAAAGTTCGTTTTGGATAGACAAAGTTAGTTGAAATAGACAGTTTTTGCATGAAAACTCATTCCTGGTGGAACTTCATAGCAAAGTACAAAGTTCGTTTTGGATGGACGAATTAAGTTGAAATAGACAGTTTTTGCATGAAAACTCATTCCTGGTGGAACTTCATAGCAAAGTACAAAGTTCGTTTTGGATAGACAAAGTTAGTTGAAATAGACAGTTTTTGCATGAAAACTCATTCCTGGTGGAACTTCATAGCAAAGTACAAAGTTCGTTTTGGATAGACAAAGTTAGTTGAAATAGACAGTTTTTGCATGAAAACTCATTCCTGGTGGAACTTCATAGCAAAGTACAAAGTTCGTTTTGGATAGACAAAGTTAGTTGAAATAGACAGTTTTTGCATGAAAACTCATTCCTGGTGGAACTTCATAGCAAAGTACAAAGTTCGTTTTGGATGGATCAATTTAGTTGAAATAGACAGTTTTTGCATGAAAACTCATTCCTGGTGGAACTTCATAGCAAAGTACAAAGTTCGTTTTGGATGGACAAAGTTAGTTGAAATAGACAGTTTTTGCATGAAAACTCATTCCTGGTGGAACTTCATAGCAAAGTACAAAGTTCGTTTTGGATAGACAAAGTTAGTTGAAATAGACAGTTTTTGCATGAAAACTCATTCCTGGTGGAACTTCATAGCAAAGTACAAAGTTCGTTTTGGATAGACAAAGTTAGTTGAAATAGACAGTTTTTGCATGAAAACTCATTCCTGGTGGAACTTCATAGCAAAGTACAAAGTTCGTTTTGGATAGACAAAGTTAGTTGAAATAGACAGTTTTTGCATGAAAACTCATTCCTGGTGGAACTTCATAGCAAAGTACAAAGTTCGTTTTGGATAGACAAAGTTAGTTGAAATAGACAGTTTTTGCATGAAAACTCATTCCTGGTGGAACTTCATAGCAAAGTACAAAGTTCGTTTTGGATAGACAAAGTTAGTTGAAATAGACAGTTTTTGCATGAAAACTCATTCCTGGTGGAACTTCATAGCAAAGTACAAAGTTCGTTTTGGATGGATCAATTTAGTTGAAATAGACAGTTTTTGCATGAAAACTCATTCCTGGTGGAACTTCATAGCAAAGTACAAAGTTCGTTTTGGATGGACAAAGTTAGTTGAAATAGACAGTTTTTGCATGAAAACTCATTCCTGGTGGAACTTCATAGCAAAGTACAAAGTTCGTTTTGGATAGACAAAGTTAGTTGAAATAGACAGTTTTTGCATGAAAACTCATTCCTGGTGGAACTTCATAGCAAAGTACAAAGTTCGTTTTGGATAGACAAAGTTAGTTGAAATAGACAGTTTTTGCATGAAAACTCATTCCTGGTGGAACTTCATAGCAAAGTACAAAGTTCGTTTTGGATAGACAAAGTTAGTTGAAATAGACAGTTTTTGCATGAAAACTCATTCCTGGTGGAACTTCATAGCAAAGTACAAAGTTCGTTTTGGATAGACAAAGTTAGTTGAAATAGACAGTTTTTGCATGAAAACTCATTCCTGGTGGAACTTCATAGCAAAGTACAAAGTTCGTTTTGGATAGACAAAGTTAGTTGAAATAGACAGTTTTTGCATGAAAACTCATTCCTGGTGGAACTTCATAGCAAAGTACAAAGTTCGTTTTGGATAGACAAAGTTAGTTGAAATAGACAGTTTTTGCATGAAAACTCATTCCTGGTGGAACTTCATAGCAAAGTACAAAGTTCGTTTTGGATAGACAAAGTTAGTTGAAATAGACAGTTTTTGCATGAAAACTCATTCCTGGTGGAACTTCATAGCAAAGTACAAAGTTCGTTTTGGATGGATCAATTTAGTTGAAATAGACAGTTTTTGCATGAAAACTCATTCCTGGTGGAACTTCATAGCAAAGTACAAAGTTCGTTTTGGATGGACAAAGTTAGTTGAAATAGACAGTTTTTGCATGAAAACTCATTCCTGGTGGAACTTCATAGCAAAGTACAAAGTTCGTTTTGGATGGACGAATTAAGTTGAAATAGACAGTTTTTGCATGAAAACTCATTCCTGGTGGAACTTCATAGCAAAGTACAAAGTTCGTTTTGGATAGACAAAGTTAGTTGAAATAGACAGTTTTTGCATGAAAACTCATTCCTGGTGGAACTTCATAGCAAAGTACAAAGTTCGTTTTGGATGGACGAATTAAGTTGAAATAGACAGTTTTTGCATGAAAACTCATTCCTGGTGGAACTTCATAGCAAAGTACAAAGTTCGTTTTGGATAGACAAAGTTAGTTGAAATAGACAGTTTTTGCATGAAAACTCATTCCTGGTGGAACTTCATAGCAAAGTACAAAGTTCGTTTTGGATAGACAAAGTTAGTTGAAATAGACAGTTTTTGCATGAAAACTCATTCCTGGTGGAACTTCATAGCAAAGTACAAAGTTCGTTTTGGATAGACAAAGTTAGTTGAAATAGACAGTTTTTGCATGAAAACTCATTCCTGGTGGAACTTCATAGCAAAGTACAAAGTTCGTTTTGGATGGACGAATTAAGTTGAAATAGACAGTTTTTGCATGAAAACTCATTCCTGGTGGAACTTCATAGCAAAGTACAAAGTTCGTTTTGGATGGACGAATTAAGTTGAAATAGACAGTTTTTGCATGAAAACTCATTCCTGGTGGAACTTCATAGCAAAGTACAAAGTTCGTTTTGGATAGACAAAGTTAGTTGAAATAGACAGTTTTTGCATGAAAACTCATTCCTGGTGGAACTTCATAGCAAAGTACAAAGTTCGTTTTGGATGGACGAATTAAGTTGAAATAGACAGTTTTTGCATGAAAACTCATTCCTGGTGGAACTTCATAGCAAAGTACAAAGTTCGTTTTGGATAGACAAAGTTAGTTGAAATAGACAGTTTTTGCATGAAAACTCATTCCTGGTGGAACTTCATAGCAAAGTACAAAGTTCGTTTTGGATAGACAAAGTTAGTTGAAATAGACAGTTTTTGCATGAAAACTCATTCCTGGTGGAACTTCATAGCAAAGTACAAAGTTCGTTTTGGATGGACGAATTAAGTTGAAATAGACAGTTTTTGCATGAAAACTCATTCCTGGTGGAACTTCATAGCAAAGTACAAAGTTCGTTTTGGATAGACAAAGTTAGTTGAAATAGACAGTTTTTGCATGAAAACTCATTCCTGGTGGAACTTCATAGCAAAGTACAAAGTTCGTTTTGGATAGACAAAGTTAGTTGAAATAGACAGTTTTTGCATGAAAACTCATTCCTGGTGGAACTTCATAGCAAAGTACAAAGTTCGTTTTGGATGGATCAATTTAGTTGAAATAGACAGTTTTTGCATGAAAACTCATTCCTGGTGGAACTTCATAGCAAAGTACAAAGTTCGTTTTGGATGGACAAAGTTAGTTGAAATAGACAGTTTTTGCATGAAAACTCATTCCTGGTGGAACTTCATAGCAAAGTACAAAGTTCGTTTTGGATAGACAAAGTTAGTTGAAATAGACAGTTTTTGCATGAAAACTCATTCCTGGTGGAACTTCATAGCAAAGTACAAAGTTCGTTTTGGATAGACAAAGTTAGTTGAAATAGACAGTTTTTGCATGAAAACTCATTCCTGGTGGAACTTCATAGCAAAGTACAAAGTTCGTTTTGGATAGACAAAGTTAGTTGAAATAGACAGTTTTTGCATGAAAACTCATTCCTGGTGGAACTTCATAGCAAAGTACAAAGTTCGTTTTGGATAGACAAAGTTAGTTGAAATAGACAGTTTTTGCATGAAAACTCATTCCTGGTGGAACTTCATAGCAAAGTACAAAGTTCGTTTTGGATAGACAAAGTTAGTTGAAATAGACAGTTTTTGCATGAAAACTCATTCCTGGTGGAACTTCATAGCAAAGTACAAAGTTCGTTTTGGATAGACAAAGTTAGTTGAAATAGACAGTTTTTGCATGAAAACTCATTCCTGGTGGAACTTCATAGCAAAGTACAAAGTTCGTTTTGGATAGACAAAGTTAGTTGAAATAGACAGTTTTTGCATGAAAACTCATTCCTGGTGGAACTTCATAGCAAAGTACAAAGTTCGTTTTGGATAGACAAAGTTAGTTGAAATAGACAGTTTTTGCATGAAAACTCATTCCTGGTGGAACTTCATAGCAAAGTACAAAGTTCGTTTTGGATGGACGAATTAAGTTGAAATAGACAGTTTTTGCATGAAAACTCATTCCTGGTGGAACTTCATAGCAAAGTACAAAGTTCGTTTTGGATGGACGAATTAAGTTGAAATAGACAGTTTTTGCATGAAAACTCATTCCTGGTGGAACTTCATAGCAAAGTACAAAGTTCGTTTTGGATAGACAAAGTTAGTTGAAATAGACAGTTTTTGCATGAAAACTCATTCCTGGTGGAACTTCATAGCAAAGTACAAAGTTCGTTTTGGATGGACGAATTAAGTTGAAATAGACAGTTTTTGCATGAAAACTCATTCCTGGTGGAACTTCATAGCAAAGTACAAAGTTCGTTTTGGATAGACAAAGTTAGTTGAAATAGACAGTTTTTGCATGAAAACTCATTCCTGGTGGAACTTCATAGCAAAGTACAAAGTTCGTTTTGGATGGACGAATTAAGTTGAAATAGACAGTTTTTGCATGAAAACTCATTCCTGGTGGAACTTCATAGCAAAGTACAAAGTTCGTTTTGGATAGACAAAGTTAGTTGAAATAGACAGTTTTTGCATGAAAACTCATTCCTGGTGGAACTTCATAGCAAAGTACAAAGTTCGTTTTGGATGGACAAAGTTAGTTGAAATAGACAGTTTTTGCATGAAAACTCATTCCTGGTGGAACTTCATAGCAAAGTACAAAGTTCGTTTTGGATGGACAAAGTTAGTTGAAATAGACAGTTCTTGCATGAAAACTCATTCCTGGTGGAACTTCATAGCAAAGTACAAAGTTCGTTTTGGATAGACAAAGTTAGTTGAAATAGACAGTTTTTGCATGAAAACTCATTCCTGGTGGAACTTCATAGCAAAGTACAAAGTTCGTTTTGGATAGACAAAGTTAGTTGAAATAGACAGTTTTTGCATGAAAACTCATTCCTGGTGGAACTTCATAGCAAAGTACAAAGTTCGTTTTGGATAGACAAAGTTAGTTGAAATAGACAGTTTTTGCATGAAAACTCATTCCTGGTGGAACTTCATAGCAAAGTACAAAGTTCGTTTTGGATAGACAAAGTTAGTTGAAATAGACAGTTTTTGCATGAAAACTCATTCCTGGTGGAACTTCATAGCAAAGTACAAAGTTCGTTTTGGATAGACAAAGTTAGTTGAAATAGACAGTTTTTGCATGAAAACTCATTCCTGGTGGAACTTCATAGCAAAGTACAAAGTTCGTTTTGGATAGACAAAGTTAGTTGAAATAGACAGTTTTTGCATGAAAACTCATTCCTGGTGGAACTTCATAGCAAAGTACAAAGTTCGTTTTGGATAGACAAAGTTAGTTGAAATAGACAGTTTTTGCATGAAAACTCATTCCTGGTGGAACTTCATAGCAAAGTACAAAGTTCGTTTTGGATGGATCAATTTAGTTGAAATAGACAGTTTTTGCATGAAAACTCATTCCTGGTGGAACTTCATAGCAAAGTACAAAGTTCGTTTTGGATGGACAAAGTTAGTTGAAATAGACAGTTTTTGCATGAAAACTCATTCCTGGTGGAACTTCATAGCAAAGTACAAAGTTCGTTTTGGATGGACGAATTAAGTTGAAATAGACAGTTTTTGCATGAAAACTCATTCCTGGTGGAACTTCATAGCAAAGTACAAAGTTCGTTTTGGATAGACAAAGTTAGTTGAAATAGACAGTTTTTGCATGAAAACTCATTCCTGGTGGAACTTCATAGCAAAGTACAAAGTTCGTTTTGGATAGACAAAGTTAGTTGAAATAGACAGTTTTTGCATGAAAACTCATTCCTGGTGGAACTTCATAGCAAAGTACAAAGTTCGTTTTGGATGGACGAATTAAGTTGAAATAGACAGTTTTTGCATGAAAACTCATTCCTGGTGGAACTTCATAGCAAAGTACAAAGTTCGTTTTGGATAGACAAAGTTAGTTGAAATAGACAGTTTTTGCATGAAAACTCATTCCTGCTGGAACTTCATAGCAAAGTACAAAGTTCGTTTTGGATAGACAAAGTTAGTTGAAATAGACAGTTTTTGCATGAAAACTCATTCCTGGTGGAACTTCATAGCAAAGTACAAAGTTCGTTTTGGATAGACAAAGTTAGTTGAAATAGACAGTTTTTGCATGAAAACTCATTCCTGGTGGAACTTCATAGCAAAGTACAAAGTTCGTTTTGGATGGACGAATTAAGTTGAAATAGACAGTTTTTGCATGAAAACTCATTCCTGGTGGAACTTCATAGCAAAGTACAAAGTTCGTTTTGGATGGACGAATTAAGTTGAAATAGACAGTTTTTGCATGAAAACTCATTCCTGGTGGAACTTCATAGCAAAGTACAAAGTTCGTTTTGGATAGACAAAGTTAGTTGAAATAGACAGTTTTTGCATGAAAACTCATTCCTGGTGGAACTTCATAGCAAAGTACAAAGTTCGTTTTGGATGGACGAATTAAGTTGAAATAGACAGTTTTTGCATGAAAACTCATTCCTGGTGGAACTTCATAGCAAAGTACAAAGTTCGTTTTGGATAGACAAAGTTAGTTGAAATAGACAGTTTTTGCATGAAAACTCATTCCTGGTGGAACTTCATAGCAAAGTACAAAGTTCGTTTTGGATGGATCAATTTAGTTGAAAAAGACAGTTTTTGCATGAAAACTCATTCCTGGTGGAACTTCATAGCAAAGTACAAAGTTCGTTTTGGATAGACAAAGTTAGTTGAAATAGACAGTTTTTGCATGAAAACTCATTCCTGGTGGAACTTCATAGCAAAGTACAAAGTTCGTTTTGGATAGACAAAGTTAGTTGAAATAGACAGTTTTTGCATGAAAACTCATTCCTGGTGGAACTTCATAGCAAAGTACAAAGTTCGTTTTGGATAGACAAAGTTAGTTGAAATAGACAGTTTTTGCATGAAAACTCATTCCTGGTGGAACTTCATAGCAAAGTACAAAGTTCGTTTTGGATAGACAAAGTTAGTTGAAATAGACAGTTTTTGCATGAAAACTCATTCCTGGTGGAACTTCATAGCAAAGTACAAAGTTCGTTTTGGATAGACAAAGTTAGTTGAAATAGACAGTTTTTGCATGAAAACTCATTCCTGGTGGAACTTCATAGCAAAGTACAAAGTTCGTTTTGGATAGACAAAGTTAGTTGAAATAGACAGTTTTTGCATGAAAACTCATTCCTGGTGGAACTTCATAGCAAAGTACAAAGTTCGTTTTGGATGGATCAATTTAGTTGAAATAGACAGTTTTTGCATGAAAACTCATTCCTGGTGGAACTTCATAGCAAAGTACAAAGTTCGTTTTGGATGGACAAAGTTAGTTGAAATAGACAGTTTTTGCATGAAAACTCATTCCTGGTGGAACTTCATAGCAAAGTACAAAGTTCGTTTTGGATGGATCAATTTAGTTGAAATAGACAGTTTTTGCATGAAAACTCATTCCTGGTGGAACTTCATAGCAAAGTACAAAGTTCGTTTTGGATGGACAAAGTTAGTTGAAATAGACAGTTTTTGCATGAAAACTCATTCCTGGTGGAACTTCATAGCAAAGTACAAAGTTCGTTTTGGATAGACAAAGTTAGTTGAAATAGACAGTTTTTGCATGAAAACTCATTCCTGGTGGAACTTCATAGCAAAGTACAAAGTTCGTTTTGGATGGACGAATTAAGTTGAAATAGACAGTTTTTGCATGAAAACTCATTCCTGGTGGAACTTCATAGCAAAGTACAAAGTTCGTTTTGGATAGACAAAGTTAGTTGAAATAGACAGTTTTTGCATGAAAACTCATTCCTGGTGGAACTTCATAGCAAAGTACAAAGTTCGTTTTGGATAGACAAAGTTAGTTGAAATAGACAGTTTTTGCATGAAAACTCATTCCTGGTGGAACTTCATAGCAAAGTACAAAGTTCGTTTTGGATGGACGAATTAAGTTGAAATAGACAGTTTTTGCATGAAAACTCATTCCTGGTGGAACTTCATAGCAAAGTACAAAGTTCGTTTTGGATGGACGAATTAAGTTGAAATAGACAGTTTTTGCATGAAAACTCATTCCTGGTGGAACTTCATAGCAAAGTACAAAGTTCGTTTTGGATAGACAAAGTTAGTTGAAATAGACAGTTTTTGCATGAAAACTCATTCCTGGTGGAACTTCATAGCAAAGTACAAAGTTCGTTTTGGATGGACGAATTAAGTTGAAATAGACAGTTTTTGCATGAAAACTCATTCCTGGTGGAACTTCATAGCAAAGTACAAAGTTCGTTTTGGATAGACAAAGTTAGTTGAAATAGACAGTTTTTGCATGAAAACTCATTCCTGGTGGAACTTCATAGCAAAGTACAAAGTTCGTTTTGGATAGACAAAGTTAGTTGAAATAGACAGTTTTTGCATGAAAACTCATTCCTGGTGGAACTTCATAGCAAAGTACAAAGTTCGTTTTGGATAGACAAAGTTAGTTGAAATAGACAGTTTTTGCATGAAAACTCATTCCTGGTGGAACTTCATAGCAAAGTACAAAGTTCGTTTTGGATAGACAAAGTTAGTTGAAATAGACAGTTTTTGCATGAAAACTCATTCCTGGTGGAACTTCATAGCAAAGTACAAAGTTCGTTTTGGATGGACGAATTAAGTTGAAATAGACAGTTTTTGCATGAAAACTCATTCCTGGTGGAACTTCATAGCAAAGTACAAAGTTCGTTTTGGATGGACGAATTAAGTTGAAATAGACAGTTTTTGCATGAAAACTCATTCCTGGTGGAACTTCATAGCAAAGTACAAAGTTCGTTTTGGATAGACAAAGTTAGTTGAAATAGACAGTTTTTGCATGAAAACTCATTCCTGGTGGAACTTCATAGCAAAGTACAAAGTTCGTTTTGGATGGACGAATTAAGTTGAAATAGACAGTTTTTGCATGAAAACTCATTCCTGGTGGAACTTCATAGCAAAGTACAAAGTTCGTTTTGGATAGACAAAGTTAGTTGAAATAGACAGTTTTTGCATGAAAACTCATTCCTGGTGGAACTTCATAGCAAAGTACAAAGTTCGTTTTGGATAGACAAAGTTAGTTGAAATAGACAGTTTTTGCATGAAAACTCATTCCTGGTGGAACTTCATAGCAAAGTACAAAGTTCGTTTTGGATAGACAAAGTTAGTTGAAATAGACAGTTTTTGCATGAAAACTCATTCCTGGTGGAACTTCATAGCAAAGTACAAAGTTCGTTTTGGATAGACAAAGTTAGTTGAAATAGACAGTTTTTGCATGAAAACTCATTCCTGGTGGAACTTCATAGCAAAGTACAAAGTTCGTTTTGGATAGACAAAGTTAGTTGAAATAGACAGTTTTTGCATGAAAACTCATTCCTGGTGGAACTTCATAGCAAAGTACAAAGTTCGTTTTGGATGGACGAATTAAGTTGAAATAGACAGTTTTTGCATGAAAACTCATTCCTGGTGGAACTTCATAGCAAAGTACAAAGTTCGTTTTGGATGGACGAATTAAGTTGAAATAGACAGTTTTTGCATGAAAACTCATTCCTGGTGGAACTTCATAGCAAAGTACAAAGTTCGTTTTGGATAGACAAAGTTAGTTGAAATAGACAGTTTTTGCATGAAAACTCATTCCTGGTGGAACTTCATAGCAAAGTACAAAGTTCGTTTTGGATGGACGAATTAAGTTGAAATAGACAGTTTTTGCATGAAAACTCATTCCTGGTGGAACTTCATAGCAAAGTACAAAGTTCGTTTTGGATAGACAAAGTTAGTTGAAATAGACAGTTTTTGCATGAAAACTCATTCCTGGTGGAACTTCATAGCAAAGTACAAAGTTCGTTTTGGATAGACAAAGTTAGTTGAAATAGACAGTTTTTGCATGAAAACTCATTCCTGGTGGAACTTCATAGCAAAGTACAAAGTTCGTTTTGGATAGACAAAGTTAGTTGAAATAGACAGTTTTTGCATGAAAACTCATTCCTGGTGGAACTTCATAGCAAAGTACAAAGTTCGTTTTGGATAGACAAAGTTAGTTGAAATAGACAGTTTTTGCATGAAAACTCATTCCTGGTGGAACTTCATAGCAAAGTACAAAGTTCGTTTTGGATGGACGAATTAAGTTGAAATAGACAGTTTTTGCATGAAAACTCATTCCTGGTGGAACTTCATAGCAAAGTACAAAGTTCGTTTTGGATGGACGAATTAAGTTGAAATAGACAGTTTTTGCATGAAAACTCATTCCTGGTGGAACTTCATAGCAAAGTACAAAGTTCGTTTTGGATAGACAAAGTTAGTTGAAATAGACAGTTTTTGCATGAAAACTCATTCCTGGTGGAACTTCATAGCAAAGTACAAAGTTCGTTTTGGATAGACAAAGTTAGTTGAAATAGACAGTTTTTGCATGAAAACTCATTCCTGGTGGAACTTCATAGCAAAGTACAAAGTTCGTTTTGGATGGACGAATTAAGTTGAAATAGACAGTTTTTGCATGAAAACTCATTCCTGGTGGAACTTCATAGCAAAGTACAAAGTTCGTTTTGGATAGACAAAGTTAGTTGAAATAGACAGTTTTTGCATGAAAACTCATTCCTGGTGGAACTTCATAGCAAAGTACAAAGTTCGTTTTGGATGGACGAATTAAGTTGAAATAGACAGTTTTTGCATGAAAACTCATTCCTGGTGGAACTTCATAGCAAAGTACAAAGTTCGTTTTGGATAGACAAAGTTAGTTGAAATAGACAGTTTTTGCATGAAAACTCATTCCTGGTGGAACTTCATAGCAAAGTACAAAGTTCGTTTTGGATGGACGAATTAAGTTGAAATAGACAGTTTTTGCATGAAAACTCATTCCTGGTGGAACTTCATAGCAAAGTACAAAGTTCGTTTTGGATAGACAAAGTTAGTTGAAATAGACAGTTTTTGCATGAAAACTCATTCCTGGTGGAACTTCATAGCAAAGTACAAAGTTCGTTTTGGATAGACAAAGTTAGTTGAAATAGACAGTTTTTGCATGAAAACTCATTCCTGGTGGAACTTCATAGCAAAGTACAAAGTTCGTTTTGGATAGACAAAGTTAGTTGAAATAGACAGTTTTTGCATGAAAACTCATTCCTGGTGGAACTTCATAGCAAAGTACAAAGTTCGTTTTGGATGGACGAATTAAGTTGAAATAGACAGTTTTTGCATGAAAACTCATTCCTGGTGGAACTTCATAGCAAAGTACAAAGTTCGTTTTGGATAGACAAAGTTAGTTGAAATAGACAGTTTTTGCATGAAAACTCATTCCTGGTGGAACTTCATAGCAAAGTACAAAGTTCGTTTTGGATAGACAAAGTTAGTTGAAATAGACAGTTTTTGCATGAAAACTCATTCCTGGTGGAACTTCATAGCAAAGTACAAAGTTCGTTTTGGATAGACAAAGTTAGTTGAAAAAGACAGTTTTTGCATGAAAACTCATTCCTGGTGGAACTTCATAGCAAAGTACAAAGTTCGTTTTGGATGGACGAATTAAGTTGAAATAGACAGTTTTTGCATGAAAACTCATTCCTGGTGGAACTTCATAGCAAAGTACAAAGTTCGTTTTGGATGGACGAATTAAGTTGAAATAGACAGTTTTTGCATGAAAACTCATTCCTGGTGGAACTTCATAGCAAAGTACAAAGTTCGTTTTGGATAGACAAAGTTAGTTGAAATAGACAGTTTTTGCATGAAAACTCATTCCTGGTGGAACTTCATAGCAAAGTACAAAGTTCGTTTTGGATAGACAAAGTTAGTTGAAATAGACAGTTTTTGCATGAAAACTCATTCCTGGTGGAACTTCATAGCAAAGTACAAAGTTCGTTTTGGATGGACGAATTAAGTTGAAATAGACAGTTTTTGCATGAAAACTCATTCCTGGTGGAACTTCATAGCAAAGTACAAAGTTCGTTTTGGATAGACAAAGTTAGTTGAAATAGACAGTTTTTGCATGAAAACTCATTCCTGGTGGAACTTCATAGCAAAGTACAAAGTTCGTTTTGGATAGACAAAGTTAGTTGAAATAGACAGTTTTTGCATGAAAACTCATTCCTGGTGGAACTTCATAGCAAAGTACAAAGTTCGTTTTGGATAGACAAAGTTAGTTGAAATAGACAGTTTTTGCATGAAAACTCATTCCTGGTGGAACTTCATAGCAAAGTACAAAGTTCGTTTTGGATGGACGAATTAAGTTGAAATAGACAGTTTTTGCATGAAAACTCATTCCTGGTGGAACTTCATAGCAAAGTACAAAGTTCGTTTTGGATGGACGAATTAAGTTGAAATAGACAGTTTTTGCATGAAAACTCATTCCTGGTGGAACTTCATAGCAAAGTACAAAGTTCGTTTTGGATAGACAAAGTTAGTTGAAATAGACAGTTTTTGCATGAAAACTCATTCCTGGTGGAACTTCATAGCAAAGTACAAAGTTCGTTTTGGATAGACAAAGTTAGTTGAAATAGACAGTTTTTGCATGAAAACTCATTCCTGGTGGAACTTCATAGCAAAGTACAAAGTTCGTTTTGGATGGACGAATTAAGTTGAAATAGACAGTTTTTGCATGAAAACTCATTCCTGGTGGAACTTCATAGCAAAGTACAAAGTTCGTTTTGGATAGACAAAGTTAGTTGAAATAGACAGTTTTTGCATGAAAACTCATTCCTGGTGGAACTTCATAGCAAAGTACAAAGTTCGTTTTGGATAGACAAAGTTAGTTGAAATAGACAGTTTTTGCATGAAAACTCATTCCTGGTGGAACTTCATAGCAAAGTACAAAGTTCGTTTTGGATAGACAAAGTTAGTTGAAATAGACAGTTTTTGCATGAAAACTCATTCCTGGTGGAACTTCATAGCAAAGTACAAAGTTCGTTTTGGATGGACGAATTAAGTTGAAATAGACAGTTTTTGCATGAAAACTCATTCCTGGTGGAACTTCATAGCAAAGTACAAAGTTCGTTTTGGATAGACAAAGTTAGTTGAAATAGACAGTTTTTGCATGAAAACTCATTCCTGGTGGAACTTCATAGCAAAGTACAAAGTTCGTTTTGGATGGACGAATTAAGTTGAAATAGACAGTTTTTGCATGAAAACTCATTCCTGGTGGAACTTCATAGCAAAGTACAAAGTTCGTTTTGGATAGACAAAGTTAGTTGAAATAGACAGTTTTTGCATGAAAACTCATTCCTGGTGGAACTTCATAGCAAAGTACAAAGTTCGTTTTGGATGGACGAATTAAGTTGAAATAGACAGTTTTTGCATGAAAACTCATTCCTGGTGGAACTTCATAGCAAAGTACAAAGTTCGTTTTGGATGGATCAATTTAGTTGAAATAGACAGTTTTTGCATGAAAACTCATTCCTGGTGGAACTTCATAGCAAAGTACAAAGTTCGTTTTGGATGGACGAATTAAGTTGAAATAGACAGTTTTTGCATGAAAACTCATTCCTGGTGGAACTTCATAGCAAAGTACAAAGTTCGTTTTGGATAGACAAAGTTAGTTGAAATAGACAGTTTTTGCATGAAAACTCATTCCTGGTGGAACTTCATAGCAAAGTACAAAGTTCGTTTTGGATAGACAAAGTTAGTTGAAATAGACAGTTTTTGCATGAAAACTCATTCCTGGTGGAACTTCATAGCAAAGTACAAAGTTCGTTTTGGATAGACAAAGTTAGTTGAAATAGACAGTTTTTGCATGAAAACTCATTCCTGGTGGAACTTCATAGCAAAGTACAAAGTTCGTTTTGGATAGACAAAGTTAGTTGAAATAGACAGTTTTTGCATGAAAACTCATTCCTGGTGGAACTTCATAGCAAAGTACAAAGTTCGTTTTGGATAGACAAAGTTAGTTGAAATAGACAGTTTTTGCATGAAAACTCATTCCTGGTGGAACTTCATAGCAAAGTACAAAGTTCGTTTTGGATAGACAAAGTTAGTTGAAATAGACAGTTTTTGCATGAAAACTCATTCCTGGTGGAACTTCATAGCAAAGTACAAAGTTCGTTTTGGATAGACAAAGTTAGTTGAAATAGACAGTTTTTGCATGAAAACTCATTCCTGGTGGAACTTCATAGCAAAGTACAAAGTTCGTTTTGGATGGACGAATTAAGTTGAAATAGACAGTTTTTGCATGAAAACTCATTCCTGGTGGAACTTCATAGCAAAGTACAAAGTTCGTTTTGGATAGACAAAGTTAGTTGAAATAGACAGTTTTTGCATGAAAACTCATTCCTGGTGGAACTTCATAGCAAAGTACAAAGTTCGTTTTGGATGGACGAATTAAGTTGAAATAGACAGTTTTTGCATGAAAACTCATTCCTGGTGGAACTTCATAGCAAAGTACAAAGTTCGTTTTGGATAGACAAAGTTAGTTGAAATAGACAGTTTTTGCATGAAAACTCATTCCTGGTGGAACTTCATAGCAAAGTACAAAGTTCGTTTTGGATAGACAAAGTTAGTTGAAATAGACAGTTTTTGCATGAAAACTCATTCCTGGTGGAACTTCATAGCAAAGTAAAAAGTTCGTTTTGGATGGACGAATTAAGTTGAAATAGACAGTTTTTGCATGAAAACTCATTCCTGGTGGAACTTCATAGCAAAGTACAAAGTTCGTTTTGGATAGACAAAGTTAGTTGAAATAGACAGTTTTTGCATGAAAACTCATTCCTGGTGGAACTTCATAGCAAAGTACAAAGTTCGTTTTGGATGGACGAATTAAGTTGAAATAGACAGTTTTTGCATGAAAACTCATTCCTGGTGGAACTTCATAGCAAAGTACAAAGTTCGTTTTGGATAGACAAAGTTAGTTGAAATAGACAGTTTTTGCATGAAAACTCATTCCTGGTGGAACTTCATAGCAAAGTACAAAGTTCGTTTTGGATGGACGAATTAAGTTGAAATAGACAGTTTTTGCATGAAAACTCATTCCTGGTGGAACTTCATAGCAAAGTACAAAGTTCGTTTTGGATGGATCAATTTAGTTGAAATAGACAGTTTTTGCATGAAAACTCATTCCTGGTGGAACTTCATAGCAAAGTACAAAGTTCGTTTTGGATGGACAAAGTTAGTTGAAATAGACAGTTTTTGCATGAAAACTCATTCCTGGTGGAACTTCATAGCAAAGTACAAAGTTCGTTTTGGATGGATCAATTAAGTTGAAATAGACAGTTTTTGCATGAAAACTCATTCCTGGTGGAACTTCATAGCAAAGTACAAAGTTCGTTTTGGATGGACGAATTAAGTTGAAATAGACAGTTTTTGCATGAAAACTCATTCCTGGTGGAACTTCATAGCAAAGTACAAAGTTCGTTTTGGATAGACAAAGTTAGT
Organism: Anopheles moucheti; assembly: GCF_943734755.1. Taxonomy (NCBI): domain Eukaryota; kingdom Metazoa; phylum Arthropoda; class Insecta; order Diptera; family Culicidae; genus Anopheles; species Anopheles moucheti. The sequence continues at coordinate 1,706 of NW_026453786.1, read as the reverse complement.
TGAAATAGACAGTTTTTGCATGAAAACTCATTCCTGGTGGAACTTCATAGCAAAGTACAAAGTTCGTTTTGGATAGACAAAGTTAGTTGAAATAGACAGTTTTTGCATGAAAACTCATTCCTGGTGGAACTTCATAGCAAAGTACAAAGTTCGTTTTGGATGGACGAATTAAGTTGAAATAGACAGTTTTTGCATGAAAACTCATTCCTGGTGGAACTTCATAGCAAAGTACAAAGTTCGTTTTGGATAGACAAAGTTAGTTGAAATAGACAGTTTTTGCATGAAAACTCATTCCTGGTGGAACTTCATAGCAAAGTACAAAGTTCGTTTTGGATGGACGAATTAAGTTGAAATAGACAGTTTTTGCATGAAAACTCATTCCTGGTGGAACTTCATAGCAAAGTACAAAGTTCGTTTTGGATGGACGAATTAAGTTGAAATAGACAGTTTTTGCATGAAAACTCATTCCTGGTGGAACTTCATAGCAAAGTACAAAGTTCGTTTTGGATGGATCAATTTAGTTGAAATAGACAGTTTTTGCATGAAAACTCATTCCTGGTGGAACTTCATAGCAAAGTACAAAGTTCGTTTTGGATGGATCAATTTAGTTGAAATAGACAGTTTTTGCATGAAAACTCATTCCTGGTGGAACTTCATAGCAAAGTACAAAGTTCGTTTTGGATGGACAAAGTTAGTTGAAATAGACAGTTTTTGCATGAAAACTCATTCCTGGTGGAACTTCATAGCAAAGTACAAAGTTCGTTTTGGATGGATCAATTAAGTTGAAATAGACAGTTTTTGCATGAAAACTCATTCCTGGTGGAACTTCATAGCAAAGTACAAAGTTCGTTTTGGATGGACGAATTAAGTTGAAATAGACAGTTTTTGCATGAAAACTCATTCCTGGTGGAACTTCATAGCAAAGTACAAAGTTCGTTTTGGATGGATCAATTTAGTTGAAATAGACAGTTTTTGCATGAAAACTCATTCCTGGTGGAACTTCATAGCAAAGTACAAAGTTCGTTTTGGATGGACGAATTAAGTTGAAATAGACAGTTTTTGCATGAAAACTCATTCCTGGTGGAACTTCATAGCAAAGTACAAAGTTCGTTTTGGATAGACAAAGTTAGTTGAAATAGACAGTTTTTGCATGAAAACTCATTCCTGGTGGAACTTCATAGCAAAGTACAAAGTTCGTTTTGGATAGACAAAGTTAGTTGAAATAGACAGTTTTTGCATGAAAACTCATTCCTGGTGGAACTTCATAGCAAAGTACAAAGTTCGTTTTGGATGGACGAATTAAGTTGAAATAGACAGTTTTTGCATGAAAACTCATTCCTGGTGGAACTTCATAGCAAAGTACAAAGTTCGTTTTGGATAGACAAAGTTAGTTGAAATAGACAGTTTTTGCATGAAAACTCATTCCTGGTGGAACTTCATAGCAAAGTACAAAGTTCGTTTTGGATAGACAAAGTTAGTTGAAATAGACAGTTTTTGCATGAAAACTCATTCCTGGTGGAACTTCATAGCAAAGTACAAAGTTCGTTTTGGATGGACGAATTAAGTTGAAATAGACAGTTTTTGCATGAAAACTCATTCCTGGTGGAACTTCATAGCAAAGTACAAAGTTCGTTTTGGATGGACAAAGTTAGTTGAAATAGACAGTTTTTGCATGAAAACTCATTCCTGGTGGAACTTCATAGCAA
>NW_026453785.1:0-63686 GCF_943734755.1 Anopheles moucheti | reverse complement strand
ATTCCTGGTGGAACTTCATAGCAAAGTACAAAGTTCGTTTTGGATGGACAAAGTTAGTTGAAATAGACAGTTTTTGCATGAAAACTCATTCCTGGTGGAACTTCATAGCAAAGTACAAAGTTCGTTTTGGATGGACAAAGTTAGTTGAAATAGACAGTTTTTGCATAAAAACTCATTCCTGGTGGAACTTCATAGCAAAGTACAAAGTTCGTTTTGGATGGATCAATTTAGTTGAAATAGACAGTTCTTGCATGAAAACTCATTCCTGGTAGAACTTCATAGCAAAGTACAAAGTTCGTTTTAGATGGACAAAGTTAGTTGAAATAGACAGTTTTTGCATGAAAACTCATTCCTGGTGGAACTTCATAGCAAAGTACAAAGTTCGTTTTGGATGGACAAAGTTAGTTGAAATAGACAGTTTTTGCATGAAAACTCATTCCTGGTGGAACTTCATAGCAAAGTACAAAGTTCGTTTTGGATGGATCAATTTAGTTGAAATAGACAGTTTTTGCATGAAAACTCATTCCTGGTGGAACTTCATAGCAAAGAACAAAGTTCGTTTTGGATGGACAAAGTTAGTTGAAATAGACAGTTTTTGCATGAAAACTCATTCCTGATGGAACTTCATAGCAAAGTACAAAGTTCGTTTTGGATGGACAAAGTTAGTTGAAATAGACAGTTTTTGCATAAAAACTCATTCCTGGTGGAACTTCATAGCGAAGTACAAAGTTCGTTTTGGATGGATCAATTTAGTTGAAATAGACAGTTTTTGCATGAAAACTCATTCCTGATGGAACTTCATAGCAAAGTACAAAGTTCGTTTTGGATGGATCAATTTAGTTGAAATAGACAGTTTTTGCATGAAAACTCATTCCTGATGGAACTTCATAGCAAAGTACAAAGTTCGTTTTGGATGGACAAAGTTAGTTGAAATAGACAGTTTTTGCATAAAAACTCATTCCTGGTGGAACTTCATAGCAAAGTACAAAGTTCGTTTTGGATGGACAAAGTTAGTTGAAATAGACAGTTTTTGCATGAAAACTCATTCCTGGTGGAACTTCATAGCAAAGTACAAAGTTCGTTTTGGATGGACAAAGTTAGTTGAAATAGACAGTTTTTGCATGAAAACTCATTCCTGGTGGAACTTCATAGCAAAGTACAAAGTTCGTTTTGGATGGACAAAGTTAGTTGAAATAGACAGTTTTTGCATGAAAACTCATTCCTGGTGGAACTTCATAGCAAAGTACAAAGTTCGTTTTGGATGGACAAAGTTAGTTGAAATAGACAGTTCTTGCATGAAAACTCATTCCTGGTGGAACTTCATAGCAAAGAACAAAGTTCGTTTTGGATGGACAAAGTTAGTTGAAATAGACAGTTTTTGCATGAAAACTCATTCCTGATGGAACTTCATAGCAAAGTACAAAGTTCGTTTTGGATGGACAAAGTTAGTTGAAATAGACAGTTTTTGCATAAAAACTCATTCCTGGTGGAACTTCATAGCAAAGTACAAAGTTCGTTTTGGATGGATCAATTTAGTTGAAATAGACAGTTTTTGCATGAAAACTCATTCCTGATGGAACTTCATAGCAAAGTACAAAGTTCGTTTTGGATGGACAAAGTTAGTTGAAATAGACAGTTTTTGCATAAAAACTCATTCCTGGTGGAACTTCATAGCAAAGTACAAAGTTCGTTTTGGATGGATCAATTTAGTTGAAATAGACAGTTTTTGCATGAAAACTCATTCCTGATGGAACTTCATAGCAAAGTACAAAGTTCGTTTTGGATGGACAAAGTTAGTTGAAATAGACAGTTTTTGCATGAAAACTCATTCCTGGTGGAACTTCATAGCAAAGTACAAAGTTCGTTTTGGATGGACAAAGTTAGTTGAAATAGACAGTTTTTGCATGAAAACTCATTCCTGGTGGAACTTCATAGCAAAGTACAAAGTTCGTTTTGGATGGACAAAGTTAGTTGAAATAGACAGTTTTTGCATGAAAACTCATTCCTGGTGGAACTTCATAGCAAAGTACAAAGTTCGTTTTGGATGGACAAAGTTAGTTGAAATAGACAGTTTTTGCATGAAAACTCATTCCTGGTGGAACTTCATAGCAAAGTACAAAGTTCGTTTTGGATGGACAAAGTTAGTTGAAATAGACAGTTCTTGCATGAAAACTCATTCCTGGTGGAACTTCATAGCAAAGAACAAAGTTCGTTTTGGATGGACAAAGTTAGTTGAAATAGACAGTTTTTGCATGAAAACTCATTCCTGATGGAACTTCATAGCAAAGTACAAAGTTCGTTTTGGATGGACAAAGTTAGTTGAAATAGACAGTTTTTGCATAAAAACTCATTCCTGGTGGAACTTCATAGCAAAGTACAAAGTTCGTTTTGGATGGATCAATTTAGTTGAAATAGACAGTTTTTGCATGAAAACTCATTCCTGATGGAACTTCATAGCAAAGTACAAAGTTCGTTTTGGATGGACAAAGTTAGTTGAAATAGACAGTTTTTGCATAAAAACTCATTCCTGGTGGAACTTCATAGCAAAGTACAAAGTTCGTTTTGGATGGATCAATTTAGTTGAAATAGACAGTTTTTGCATGAAAACTCATTCCTGATGGAACTTCATAGCAAAGTACAAAGTTCGTTTTGGATGGACAAAGTTAGTTGAAATAGACAGTTTTTGCATGAAAACTCATTCCTGGTGGAACTTCATAGCAAAGTACAAAGTTCGTTTTGGATGGACAAAGTTAGTTGAAATAGACAGTTTTTGCATGAAAACTCATTCCTGGTGGAACTTCATAGCAAAGAACAAAGTTCGTTTTGGATGGACAAAGTTAGTTGAAATAGACAGTTTTTGCATGAAAACTCATTCCTGGTGGAACTTCATAGCAAAGTACAAAGTTCGTTTTGGATGGACAAAGTTAGTTGAAATAGACAGTTTTTGCATGAAAACTCATTCCTGGTGGAACTTCATAGCAAAGTACAAAGTTCGTTTTGGATGGACAAAGTTAGTTGAAATAGACAGTTCTTGCATGAAAACTCATTCTTGGTGGAACTTCATAGCAAAGAACAAAGTTCGTTTTGGATGGACAAAGTTAGTTGAAATAGACAGTTTTTGCATGAAAACTCATTCCTGGTGGAACTTCATAGCAAAGTACAAAGTTCGTTTTGGATGGACAAAGTTAGTTGAAATAGACAGTTTTTGCATGAAAACTCATTCCTGGTGGAACTTCATAGCAAAGTACAAAGTTCGTTTTGGATGGACAAAGTTAGTTGAAATAGACAGTTCTTGCATGAAAACTCATTCCTGGTGGAACTTCATAGCAAAGAACAAAGTTCGTTTTGGATGGACAAAGTTAGTTGAAATAGACAGTTTTTGCATGAAAACTCATTCCTGATGGAACTTCATAGCAAAGTACAAAGTTCGTTTTGGATGGACAAAGTTAGTTGAAATAGACAGTTTTTGCATAAAAACTCATTCCTGGTGGAACTTCATAGCAAAGTACAAAGTTCGTTTTGGATGGATCAATTTAGTTGAAATAGACAGTTTTTGCATGAAAACTCATTCCTGATGGAACTTCATAGCAAAGTACAAAGTTCGTTTTGGATGGACAAAGTTAGTTGAAATAGACAGTTTTTGCATAAAAACTCATTCCTGGTGGAACTTCATAGCAAAGTACAAAGTTCGTTTTGGATGGATCAATTTAGTTGAAATAGACAGTTTTTGCATGAAAACTCATTCCTGATGGAACTTCATAGCAAAGTACAAAGTTCGTTTTGGATGGACAAAGTTAGTTGAAATAGACAGTTTTTGCATAAAAACTCATTCCTGGTGGAACTTCATAGCAAAGTACAAAGTTCGTTTTGGATGGATCAATTTAGTTGAAATAGACAGTTTTTGCATGAAAACTCATTCCTGGTGGAACTTCATAGCAAAGTACAAAGTTCGTTTTGGATGGACAAAGTTAGTTGAAATAGACAGTTCTTGCATGAAAACTCATTCCTGGTGGAACTTCATAGCAAAGTACAAAGTTCGTTTTGGATGGACAAAGTTAGTTGAAATAGACAGTTTTTGCATGAAAACTCATTCCTGGTGGAACTTCATAGCAAAGTACAAAGTTCGTTTTGGATGGACAAAGTTAGTTGAAATAGACAGTTCTTGCATGAAAACTCATTCCTGGTGGAACTTCATAGCAAAGAACAAAGTTCGTTTTGGATGGATCAATTTAGTTGAAATAGACATTTTTTGCATGAAAACTCATTCCTGGTGGAACTTCATAGCAAAGTACAAAGTTCGTTTTGGATGGACAAAGTTAGTTGAAATAGACAGTTTTTGCATGAAAACTCATTCCTGGTGGAACTTCATAGCAAAGTACAAAGTTCGTTTTGGATGGATCAATTTAGTTGAAATAGACAGTTTTTGCATGAAAACTCATTCCTGGTGGAACTTCATAGCAAAGTACAAAGTTCGTTTTGGATGGACAAAGTTAGTTGAAATAGACAGTTCTTGCATGAAAACTCATTCTTGGTGGAACTTCATAGCAAAGAACAAAGTTCGTTTTGGATGGACAAAGTTAGTTGAAATAGACAGTTTTTGCATGAAAACTCATTCCTGATGGAACTTCATAGCAAAGTACAAAGTTCGTTTTGGATGGACAAAGTTAGTTGAAATAGACAGTTTTTGCATGAAAACTCATTCCTGGTGGAACTTCATAGCAAAGTACAAAGTTCGTTTTGGATGGACAAAGTTAGTTGAAATAGACAGTTCTTGCATGAAAACTCATTCCTGGTGGAACTTCATAGCAAAGAACAAAGTTCGTTTTGGATGGATCAATTTAGTTGAAATAGACATTTTTTGCATGAAAACTCATTCCTGGTGGAACTTCATAGCAAAGTACAAAGTTCGTTTTGGATGGACAAAGTTAGTTGAAATAGACAGTTTTTGCATGAAAACTCATTCCTGGTGGAACTTCATAGCAAAGTACGAAGTTCGTATCGGATGGACGAATTTAGTTGAAATAGACAGTTTTTGCATGAAAACTCATTCCTGGTGGAACTTCATAGCAAAGAACAAAGTTCGTTTTGGATGGACAAAGTTAGTTGAAATAGACAGTTTTTGCATGAAAACTCATTCCTGGTGGAACTTCATAGCAAAGTACAAAGTTCGTTTTGGATGGATCAATTTAGTTGAAATAGACAGTTTTTGCATGAAAACTCATTCCTGGTGGAACTTCATAGCAAAGTACGAAGTTCGTATCGGATGGACGAATTTAGTTGAAATAGACAGTTCTTGCATGAAAACTCATTCCTGGTGGAACTTCATAGCAAAGTACAAAGTTCGTTTTGGATGGACAAAGTTAGTTGAAATAGACAGTTCTTGCATGAAAACTCATTCTTGGTGGAACTTCATAGCAAAGAACAAAGTTCGTTTTGGATGGACAAAGTTAGTTGAAATAGACAGTTTTTGCATGAAAACTCATTCCTGATGGAACTTCATAGCAAAGTACAAAGTTCGTTTTGGATGGACAAAGTTAGTTGAAATAGACAGTTTTTGCATGAAAACTCATTCCTGGTGGAACTTCATAGCAAAGTACAAAGTTCGTTTTGGATGGACAAAGTTAGTTGAAATAGACAGTTCTTGCATGAAAACTCATTCCTGGTGGAACTTCATAGCAAAGTACAAAGTTCGTTTTGGATGGATCAATTTAGTTGAAATAGACAGTTTTTGCATGAAAACTCATTCCTGGTGGAACTTCATAGCAAAGTACAAAGTTCGTTTTGGATGGATCAATTTAGTTGAAATAGACAGTTTTTGCATGAAAACTCATTCCTGGTGGAACTTCATAGCAAAGTACAAAGTTCGTTTTGGATGGACAAAGTTAGTTGAAATAGACAGTTCTTGCATGAAAACTCATTCTTGGTGGAACTTCATAGCAAAGAACAAAGTTCGTTTTGGATGGACAAAGTTAGTTGAAATAGACAGTTTTTGCATGAAAACTCATTCCTGATGGAACTTCATAGCAAAGTACAAAGTTCGTTTTGGATGGACAAAGTTAGTTGAAATAGACAGTTTTTGCATGAAAACTCATTCCTGGTGGAACTTCATAGCAAAGTACAAAGTTCGTTTTGGATGGACAAAGTTAGTTGAAATAGACAGTTCTTGCATGAAAACTCATTCCTGGTGGAACTTCATAGCAAAGAACAAAGTTCGTTTTGGATGGATCAATTTAGTTGAAATAGACATTTTTTGCATGAAAACTCATTCCTGGTGGAACTTCATAGCAAAGTACAAAGTTCGTTTTGGATGGACAAAGTTAGTTGAAATAGACAGTTTTTGCATGAAAACTCATTCCTGGTGGAACTTCATAGCAAAGTACGAAGTTCGTATCGGATGGACGAATTTAGTTGAAATAGACAGTTTTTGCATGAAAACTCATTCCTGGTGGAACTTCATAGCAAAGAACAAAGTTCGTTTTGGATGGACAAAGTTAGTTGAAATAGACAGTTTTTGCATGAAAACTCATTCCTGGTGGAACTTCATAGCAAAGTACAAAGTTCGTTTTGGATGGACAAAGTTAGTTGAAATAGACAGTTTTTGCATGAAAACTCATTCCTGGTGGAACTTCATAGCAAAGTACGAAGTTCGTATCGGATGGACGAATTTAGTTGAAATAGACAGTTCTTGCATGAAAACTCATTCCTGGTGGAACTTCATAGCAAAGAACAAAGTTCGTTTTGGATGGATCAATTTAGTTGAAATAGACATTTTTTGCATGAAAACTCATTCCTGGTGGAACTTCATAGCAAAGTACAAAGTTCGTTTTGGATGGACAAAGTTAGTTGAAATAGACAGTTTTTGCATGAAAACTCATTCCTGGTGGAACTTCATAGCAAAGTACGAAGTTCGTATCGGATGGACGAATTTAGTTGAAATAGACAGTTTTTGCATGAAAACTCATTCCTGGTGGAACTTCATAGCAAAGAACAAAGTTCGTTTTGGATGGACAAAGTTAGTTGAAATAGACAGTTTTTGCATGAAAACTCATTCCTGGTGGAACTTCATAGCAAAGTACAAAGTTCGTTTTGGATGGACAAAGTTAGTTGAAATAGACAGTTTTTGCATAAAAACTCATTCCTGGTGGAACTTCATAGCAAAGTACAAAGTTCGTTTTGGATGGACAAAGTTAGTTGAAATAGACAGTTTTTGCATGAAAACTCATTCCTGGTGGAACTTCATAGCAAAGTACAAAGTTCGTTTTGGATGGACAAAGTTAGTTGAAATAGACAGTTTTTGCATGAAAACTCATTCCTGGTGGAACTTCATAGCAAAGTACAAAGTTCGTTTTGGATGGACAAAGTTAGTTGAAATAGACAGTTTTTGCATGAAAACTCATTCCTGGTGGAACTTCATAGCAAAGTACGAAGTTCGTATCGGATGGACGAATTTAGTTGAAATAGACAGTTTTTGCATGAAAACTCATTCCTGGTGGAACTTCATAGCAAAGAACAAAGTTCGTTTTGGATGGATCAATTTAGTTGAAATAGACAGTTTTTGCATGAAAACTCATTCCTGGTGGAACTTCATAGCAAAGTACAAAGTTCGTATCGGATGGACGAATTTAGTTGAAATAGACAGTTTTTGCATGAAAACTCATTCCTGGTGGAACTTCATAGCAAAGTACAAAGTTCGTTTTGGATGGACAAAGTTAGTTGAAATAGACAGTTCTTGCATGAAAACTCATTCCTGGTGGAACTTCATAGCAAAGTACAAAGTTCGTATCGGATGGACGAATTTAGTTGAAATAGACAGTTTTTGCATGAAAACTCATTCCTGGTGGAACTTCATAGCAAAGTACAAAGTTCGTTTTGGATGGATCAATTTAGTTGAAATAGACAGTTCTTGCATGAAAACTCATTCCTGGTAGAACTTCATAGCAAAGTACAAAGTTCGTTTTGGATGGACAAAGTTAGTTGAAATAGACAGTTTTTGCATAAAAACTCATTCCTGGTGGAACTTCATAGCAAAGTACAAAGTTCGTTTTGGATGGACAAAGTTAGTTGAAATAGACAGTTTTTGCATAAAAACTCATTCCTGGTGGAACTTCATAGCAAAGTACAAAGTTCGTTTTGGATGGATCAATTTAGTTGAAATAGACAGTTTTTGCATGAAAACTCATTCCTGGTGGAACTTCATAGCAAAGTACAAAGTTCGTTTTGGATGGACATAGTTAGTTGAAATAGACAGTTCTTGCATGAAAACTCATTCCTGGTAGAACTTCATAGCAAAGTACAAAATTCGTTTTAGATGGACAAAGTTAGTTGAAATAGACAGTTTTTGCATGAAAACTCATTCCTGGTGGAACTTCATAGCAAAGTACAAAGTTCGTTTTAGATGGACAAAGTTAGTTGAAATAGTCAGTTTTTGCATAAAAACTCATTCCTGGTGGAACTTCATAGCAAAGTACAAAGTTCGTTTTGGATGGACAAAGTTAGTTGAAATAGACAGTTTTTGCATGAAAACTCATTCCTGGTGGAACTTCATAGCAAAGTACAAAGTTCGTTTTGGATGGACAAAGTTAGTTGAAATAGACAGTTTTTGCATGAAAACTCATTCCTGGTGGAACTTCATAGCAAAGTACAAAGTTCGTTTTGGATGGACAAAGTTAGTTGAAATAGACAGTTTTTGCATGAAAACTCATTCCTGGTGGAACTTCATAGCAAAGTACAAAGTTCGTTTTGGATGGATCAATTTAGTTGAAATAGACAGTTTTTGCATGAAAACTCATTCCTGGTGGAACTTCATAGCAAAGTACAAAGTTCGTTTTGGATGGACAAAGTTAGTTGAAATAGACAGTTTTTGCATGAAAACTCATTCCTGGTGGAACTTCATAGCAAAGTACAAAGTTCGTTTTGGATGGACAAAGTTAGTTGAAATAGACAGTTTTTGCATGAAAACTCATTCCTGGTGGAACTTCATAGCAAAGTACAAAGTTCGTTTTGGATGGACAAAGTTAGTTGAAATAGACAGTTTTTGCATGAAAACTCATTCCTGGTGGAACTTCATAGCAAAGTACAAAGTTCGTTTTGGATGGACAAAGTTAGTTGAAATAGACAGTTTTTGCATGAAAACTCATTCCTGGTGGAACTTCATAGCAAAGTACAAAGTTCGTTTTGGATGGACAAAGTTAGTTGAAATAGACAGTTTTTGCATGACAACTCATTCCTGGTGGAACTTCATAGCAAAGTACAAAGTTCGTTTTGGATGGACAAAGTTAGTTGAAATAGACAGTTTTTGCATGACAACTCATTCCTGGTGGAACTTCATAGCAAAGTACAAAGTTCGTTTTGGATGGATCAATTTAGTTGAAATAGACAGTTTTTGCATGAAAACTCATTCCTGGTGGAACTTCATAGCAAAGTACAAAGTTCGTTTTGGATGGACAAAGTTAGTTGAAATAGACAGTTTTTGCATGAAAACTCATTCCTGGTGGAACTTCATAGCAAAGTACAAAGTTCGTTTTGGATGGACAAAGTTAGTTGAAATAGACAGTTTTTGCATGAAAACTCATTCCTGGTGGAACTTCATAGCAAAGTACAAAGTTCGTTTTGGATGGACAAAGTTAGTTGAAATAGACAGTTTTTGCATGAAAACTCATTCCTGGTGGAACTTCATAGCAAAGTACAAAGTTCGTTTTGGATGGACAAAGTTAGTTGAAATAGACAGTTTTTGCATGACAACTCATTCCTGGTGGAACTTCATAGCAAAGTACAAAGTTCGTTTTGGATGGACAAAGTTAGTTGAAATAGACAGTTTTTGCATGACAACTCATTCCTGGTGGAACTTCATAGCAAAGTACAAAGTTCGTTTTGGATGGATCAATTTAGTTGAAATAGACAGTTTTTGCATGAAAACTCATTCCTGGTGGAACTTCATAGCAAAGTACAAAGTTCGTTTTGGATGAACAAAGTTAGTTGAAATAGACAGTTTTTGCATGAAAACTCATTCCTGGTGGAACTTCATAGCAAAGTACAAAGTTCGTTTTGGATGGATCAATTTAGTTGAAATAGACAGTTTTTGCATGAAAACTCATTCCTGGTGGAACTTCATAGCAAAGTACAAAGTTCGTTTTGGATGGACAAAGTTAGTTGAAATAGACAGTTTTTGCATGAAAACTCATTCCTGGTGGAACTTCATAGCAAAGTACAAAGTTCGTTTTGGATGGATCAATTTAGTTGAAATAGACAGTTTTTGCATGAAAACTCATTCCTGGTGGAACTTCATAGCAAAGTACAAAGTTCGTTTTGGATGGATCAATTTAGTTGAAATAGACAGTTTTTGCATGAAAACTCATTCCTGGTGGAACTTCATAGCAAAGTACAAAGTTCGTTTTGGATGGATCAATTTAGTTGAAATAGACAGTTTTTGCATGAAAACTCATTCCTGGTGGAACTTCATAGCAAAGTACAAAGTTCGTTTTGGATGGATCAATTTAGTTGAAATAGACAGTTTTTGCATGAAAACTCATTCCTGGTGGAACTTCATAGCAAAGTACAAAGTTCGTTTTGGATGGATCAATTTAGTTGAAATAGACAGTTTTTGCATGAAAATTCATTCCTGGTGGAACTTCATAGCAAAGTACAAAGTTCGTTTTGGATGGACAAAGTTAGTTGAAATAGACAGTTTTTGCATGAAAACTCATTCCTGGTGGAACTTCATAGCAAAGTACAAAGTTCGTTTTGGATGGACAAAGTTAGTTGAAATAGACAGTTTTTGCATGAAAACTCATTCCTGGTGGAACTTCATAGCAAAGTACAAAGTTCGTTTTGGATGGACAAAGTTAGTTGAAATAGACAGTTTTTGCATGACAACTCATTCCTGGTGGAACTTCATAGCAAAGTACAAAGTTCGTTTTGGATGGATCAATTTAGTTGAAATAGACAGTTTTTGCATGAAAACTCATTCCTGGTGGAACTTCATAGCAAAGTACAAAGTTCGTTTTGGATGGACAAAGTTAGTTGAAATAGACAGTTTTTGCATGAAAACTCATTCCTGGTGGAACTTCATAGCAAAGTACAAAGTTCGTTTTGGATGGACAAAGTTAGTTGAAATAGACAGTTTTTGCATGAAAACTCATTCCTGGTGGAACTTCATAGCAAAGTACAAAGTTCGTTTTGGATGGACAAAGTTAGTTGAAATAGACAGTTTTTGCATGAAAACTCATTCCTGGTGGAACTTCATAGCAAAGTACAAAGTTCGTTTTGGATGGACAAAGTTAGTTGAAATAGACAGTTTTTGCATGAAAACTCATTCCTGGTGGAACTTCATAGCAAAGTACAAAGTTCGTTTTGGATGGACAAAGTTAGTTGAAATAGACAGTTTTTGCATGAAAACTCATTCCTGGTGGAACTTCATAGCAAAGTACAAAGTTCGTTTTGGATGGACAAAGTTAGTTGAAATAGACAGTTTTTGCATGAAAACTCATTCCTGGTGGAACTTCATAGCAAAGTACAAAGTTCGTTTTGGATGGACAAAGTTAGTTGAAATAGACAGTTTTTGCATGAAAACTCATTCCTGGTGGAACTTCATAGCAAAGTACAAAGTTCGTTTTGGATGGACAAAGTTAGTTGAAATAGACAGTTTTTGCATGAAAACTCATTCCTGGTGGAACTTCATAGCAAAGTACAAAGTTCGTTTTGGATGGACAAAGTTAGTTGAAATAGACAGTTTTTGCATGAAAACTCATTCCTGGTGGAACTTCATAGCAAAGTACAAAGTTCGTTTTGGATGGACAAAGTTAGTTGAAATAGACAGTTTTTGCATGACAACTCATTCCTGGTGGAACTTCATAGCAAAGTACAAAGTTCGTTTTGGATGGACAAAGTTAGTTGAAATAGACAGTTTTTGCATGAAAACTCATTCCTGGTGGAACTTCATAGCAAAGTACAAAGTTCGTTTTGGATGGACAAAGTTAGTTGAAATAGACAGTTTTTGCATGACAACTCATTCCTGGTGGAACTTCATAGCAAAGTACAAAGTTCGTTTTGGATGGATCAATTTAGTTGAAATAGACAGTTTTTGCATGAAAACTCATTCCTGGTGGAACTTCATAGCAAAGTACAAAGTTCGTTTTGGATGGATCAATTTAGTTGAAATAGACAGTTTTTGCATGAAAACTCATTCCTGGTGGAACTTCATAGCAAAGTACAAAGTTCGTTTTGGATGGACAAAGTTAGTTGAAATAGACAGTTTTTGCATGAAAACTCATTCCTGGTGGAACTTCATAGCAAAGTACAAAGTTCGTTTTGGATGGACAAAGTTAGTTGAAATAGACAGTTTTTGCATGAAAACTCATTCCTGGTGGAACTTCATAGCAAAGTACAAAGTTCGTTTTGGATGGACAAAGTTAGTTGAAATAGACAGTTTTTGCATGACAACTCATTCCTGGTGGAACTTCATAGCAAAGTACAAAGTTCGTTTTGGATGGACAAAGTTAGTTGAAATAGACAGTTTTTGCATGAAAACTCATTCCTGGTGGAACTTCATAGCAAAGTACAAAGTTCGTTTTGGATGGACAAAGTTAGTTGAAATAGACAGTTTTTGCATGACAACTCATTCCTGGTGGAACTTCATAGCAAAGTACAAAGTTCGTTTTGGATGGATCAATTTAGTTGAAATAGACAGTTTTTGCATGAAAACTCATTCCTGGTGGAACTTCATAGCAAAGTACAAAGTTCGTTTTGGATGGACAAAGTTAGTTGAAATAGACAGTTTTTGCATGAAAACTCATTCCTGGTGGAACTTCATAGCAAAGTACAAAGTTCGTTTTGGATGGATCAATTTAGTTGAAATAGACAGTTTTTGCATGAAAACTCATTCCTGGTGGAACTTCATAGCAAAGTACAAAGTTCGTTTTGGATGGACAAAGTTAGTTGAAATAGACAGTTTTTGCATGAAAACTCATTCCTGGTGGAACTTCATAGCAAAGTACAAAGTTCGTTTTGGATGGACAAAGTTAGTTGAAATAGACAGTTTTTGCATGAAAACTCATTCCTGGTGGAACTTCATAGCAAAGTACAAAGTTCGTTTTGGATGGACAAAGTTAGTTGAAATAGACAGTTTTTGCATGAAAACTCATTCCTGGTGGAACTTCATAGCAAAGTACAAAGTTCGTTTTGGATGGATCAATTTAGTTGAAATAGACAGTTTTTGCATGAAAACTCATTCCTGGTGGAACTTCATAGCAAAGTACAAAGTTCGTTTTGGATGGACAAAGTTAGTTGAAATAGACAGTTTTTGCATGAAAACTCATTCCTGGTGGAACTTCATAGCAAAGTACAAAGTTCGTTTTGGATGGACAAAGTTAGTTGAAATAGACAGTTTTTGCATGAAAACTCATTCCTGGTGGAACTTCATAGCAAAGTACAAAGTTCGTTTTGGATGGACAAAGTTAGTTGAAATAGACAGTTTTTGCATGAAAACTCATTCCTGGTGGAACTTCATAGCAAAGTACAAAGTTCGTTTTGGATGGATCAATTTAGTTGTAATTAACAGTTTTTGTATGAAAACACACTTCTGGTGGAACTTCATAGCAAAGTACAAAGTTCGTTTTGGATGGACAAAGTTAGTTGAAATAGACAGTTTTTGCATGAAAACTCATTCCTGGTGGAACTTCATAGCAAAGTACAAAGTTCGTTTTGGATGGACAAAGTTAGTTGAAATAGACAGTTTTTGCATGACAACTCATTCCTGGTGGAACTTCATAGCAAAGTACAAAGTTCGTTTTGGATGGATCAATTTAGTTGAAATAGACAGTTTTTGCATGAAAACTCATTCCTGGTGGAACTTCATAGCAAAGTACAAAGTTCGTTTTGGATGGACAAAGTTAGTTGAAATAGACAGTTTTTGCATGAAAACTCATTCCTGGTGGAACTTCATAGCAAAGTACAAAGTTCGTTTTGGATGAACAAAGTTAGTTGAAATAGATAGTTTTTGCATGAAAACTCATTCCTGGTGGAACTTCATAGCAAAGTACAAAGTTCGTTTTGGATGGATCAATTTAGTTGAAATAGACAGTTTTTGCATGAAAACTCATTCCTGGTGGAACTTCATAGCAAAGTACAAAGTTTGTTTTGGATGGACAAAGTTAGTTGAAATAGACAGTTTTTGCATGAAAACTCATTCCTGGTGGAACTTCATAGCAAAGTACAAAGTTCGTTTTGGATGGATCAATTTAGTTGAAATAGACAGTTTTTGCATGAAAACTCATTCCTGGTGGAACTTCATAGCAAAGTACAAAGTTCGTTTTGGATGGATCAATTTAGTTGAAATAGACAGTTTTTGCATGAAAACTCATTCCTGGTGGAACTTCATAGCAAAGTACAAAGTTCGTTTTGGATGGATCAATTTAGTTGAAATAGACAGTTTTTGCATGAAAACTCATTCCTGGTGGAACTTCATAGCAAAGTACAAAGTTCGTTTTGGATGGACAAAGTTAGTTGAAATAGACAGTTTTTGCATAAAAACTCATTCCTGGTGGAACTTCATAGCAAAGTACAAAGTTCGTTTTGGATGGACAAAGTTAGTTGAAATAGACAGTTTTTGCATGAAAACTCATTCCTGGTGGAACTTCATAGCAAAGTACAAAGTTCGTTTTGGATGGACAAAGTTAGTTGAAATAGACAGTTTTTGCATGAAAACTCATTCCTGGTGGAACTTCATAGCAAAGTACAAAGTTCGTTTTGGATGGACAAAGTTAGTTGAAATAGACAGTTTTTGCATGAAAACTCATTCCTGGTGGAACTTCATAGCAAAGTACAAAGTTCGTTTTGGATGGACAAAGTTAGTTGAAATAGACAGTTTTTGCATGAAAACTCATTCCTGGTGGAACTTCATAGCAAAGTACAAAGTTCGTTTTGGATGGACAAAGTTAGTTGAAATAGACAGTTTTTGCATGAAAACTCATTCCTGGTGGAACTTCATAGCAAAGTACAAAGTTCGTTTTGGATGGACAAAGTTAGTTGAAATAGACAGTTTTTGCATGAAAACTCATTCCTGGTGGAACTTCATAGCAAAGTACAAAGTTCGTTTTGGATGGACAAAGTTAGTTGAAATAGACAGTTTTTGCATGAAAACTCATTCCTGGTGGAACTTCATAGCAAAGTACAAAGTTCGTTTTGGATGGACAAAGTTAGTTGAAATAGACAGTTTTTGCATGAAAACTCATTCCTGGTGGAACTTCATAGCAAAGTACAAAGTTCGTTTTGGATGGACAAAGTTAGTTGAAATAGACAGTTTTTGCATGAAAACTCATTCCTGGTGGAACTTCATAGCAAAGTACAAAGTTCGTTTTGGATGGACAAAGTTAGTTGAAATAGACAGTTTTTGCATGAAAACTCATTCCTGGTGGAACTTCATAGCAAAGTACAAAGTTCGTTTTGGATGGACAAAGTTAGTTGAAATAGACAGTGTTTGCATGACAACTCATTCCTGGTGGAACTTCATAGCAAAGTACAAAGTTCGTTTTGGATGGACAAAGTTAGTTGAAATAGACAGTTTTTGCATGAAAACTCATTCCTGGTGGAACTTCATAGCAAAGTACAAAGTTCGTTTTGGATGGACAAAGTTAGTTGAAATAGACAGTTTTTGCATGACAACTCATTCCTGGTGGAACTTCATAGCAAAGTACAAAGTTCGTTTTGGATGGATCAATTTAGTTGAAATAGACAGTTTTTGCATGAAAACTCATTCCTGGTGGAACTTCATAGCAAAGTACAAAGTTCGTTTTGGATGGACAAAGTTAGTTGAAATAGACAGTTTTTGCATGAAAACTCATTCCTGGTGGAACTTCATAGCAAAGTACAAAGTTCGTTTTGGATGGACAAAGTTAGTTGAAATAGACAGTTTTTGCATGAAAACTCATTCCTGGTGGAACTTCATAGCAAAGTACAAAGTTCGTTTTGGATGGACAAAGTTAGTTGAAATAGACAGTTTTTGCATGAAAACTCATTCCTGGTGGAACTTCATAGCAAAGTACAAAGTTCGTTTTGGATGGACAAAGTTAGTTGAAATAGACAGTTTTTGCATGAAAACTCATTCCTGGTGGAACTTCATAGCAAAGTACAAAGTTCGTTTTGGATGGACAAAGTTAGTTGAAATAGACAGTTTTTGCATGAAAACTCATTCCTGGTGGAACTTCATAGCAAAGTACAAAGTTCGTTTTGGATGGATCAATTTAGTTGAAATAGACAGTTTTTGCATGACAACTCATTCCTGGTGGAACTTCATAGCAAAGTACAAAGTTCGTTTTGGATGGACAAAGTTAGTTGAAATAGACAGTTTTTGCATGAAAACTCATTCCTGGTGGAACTTCATAGCAAAGTACAAAGTTCGTTTTGGATGGACAAAGTTAGTTGAAATAGACAGTTTTTGCATGACAACTCATTCCTGGTGGAACTTCATAGCAAAGTACAAAGTTCGTTTTGGATGGACAAAGTTAGTTGAAATAGACAGTTTTTGCATGAAAACTCATTCCTGGTGGAACTTCATAGCAAAGTACAAAGTTCGTTTTGGATGGACAAAGTTAGTTGAAATAGACAGTTTTTGCATGACAACTCATTCCTGGTGGAACTTCATAGCAAAGTACAAAGTTCGTTTTGGATGGATCAATTTAGTTGAAATAGACAGTTTTTGCATGAAAACTCATTCCTGGTGGAACTTCATAGCAAAGTACAAAGTTCGTTTTGGATGGACAAAGTTAGTTGAAATAGACAGTTTTTGCATGACAACTCATTCCTGGTGGAACTTCATAGCAAAGTACAAAGTTCGTTTTGGATGGACAAAGTTAGTTGAAATAGACAGTTTTTGCATGAAAACTCATTCCTGGTGGAACTTCATAGCAAAGTACAAAGTTCGTTTTGGATGGACAAAGTTAGTTGAAATAGACAGTTTTTGCATGAAAACTCATTCCTGGTGGAACTTCATAGCAAAGTACAAAGTTCGTTTTGGATGGATCAATTTAGTTGAAATAGACAGTTTTTGCATGAAAACTCATTCCTGGTGGAACTTCATAGCAAAGTACAAAGTTCGTTTTGGATGGACAAAGTTAGTTGAAATAGACAGTTTTTGCATGAAAACTCATTCCTGGTGGAACTTCATAGCAAAGTACAAAGTTCGTTTTGGATGGACAAAGTTAGTTGAAATAGACAGTTTTTGCATGACAACTCATTCCTGGTGGAACTTCATAGCAAAGTACAAAGTTCGTTTTGGATGGATCAATTTAGTTGAAATAGACAGTTTTTGCATGAAAACTCATTCCTGGTGGAACTTCATAGCAAAGTACAAAGTTCGTTTTGGATGGACAAAGTTAGTTGAAATAGACAGTTTTTGCATGAAAACTCATTCCTGGTGGAACTTCATAGCAAAGTACAAAGTTCGTTTTGGATGGATCAATTTAGTTGAAATAGACAGTTTTTGCATGAAAACTCATTCCTGGTGGAACTTCATAGCAAAGTACAAAGTTCGTTTTGGATGGACAAAGTTAGTTGAAATAGACAGTTTTTGCATGAAAACTCATTCCTGGTGGAACTTCATAGCAAAGTACAAAGTTCGTTTTGGATGGATCAATTTAGTTGAAATAGACAGTTTTTGCATGAAAACTCATTCCTGGTGGAACTTCATAGCAAAGTACAAAGTTCGTTTTGGATGGATCAATTTAGTTGAAATAGACAGTTTTTGCATGAAAACTCATTCCTGGTGGAACTTCATAGCAAAGTACAAAGTTCGTTTTGGATGGATCAATTTAGTTGAAATAGACAGTTTTTGCATGAAAACTCATTCCTGGTGGAACTTCATAGCAAAGTACAAAGTTCGTTTTGGATGGACAAAGTTAGTTGAAATAGACAGTTTTTGCATGAAAACTCATTCCTGGTGGAACTTCATAGCAAAGTACAAAGTTCGTTTTGGATGGATCAATTTAGTTGAAATAGACAGTTTTTGCATGAAAACTCATTCCTGGTGGAACTTCATAGCAAAGTACAAAGTTCGTTTTGGATGGACAAAGTTAGTTGAAATAGACAGTTTTTGCATGACAACTCATTCCTGGTGGAACTTCATAGCAAAGTACAAAGTTCGTTTTGGATGGACAAAGTTAGTTGAAATAGACAGTTTTTGCATGAAAACTCATTCCTGGTGGAACTTCATAGCAAAGTACAAAGTTCGTTTTGGATGGACAAAGTTAGTTGAAATAGACAGTTTTTGCATGAAAACTCATTCCTGGTGGAACTTCATAGCAAAGTACAAAGTTCGTTTTGGATGGATCAATTTAGTTGAAATAGACAGTTTTTGCATGAAAACTCATTCCTGGTGGAACTTCATAGCAAAGTACAAAGTTCGTTTTGGATGGATCAATTTAGTTGAAATAGACAGTTTTTGCATGAAAACTCATTCCTGGTGGAACTTCATAGCAAAGTACAAAGTTCGTTTTGGATGGACAAAGTTAGTTGAAATAGACAGTTTTTGCATGAAAACTCATTCCTGGTGGAACTTCATAGCAAAGTACAAAGTTCGTTTTGGATGGACAAAGTTAGTTGAAATAGACAGTTTTTGCATGACAACTCATTCCTGGTGGAACTTCATAGCAAAGTACAAAGTTCGTTTTGGATGGACAAAGTTAGTTGAAATAGACAGTTTTTGCATGAAAACTCATTCCTGGTGGAACTTCATAGCAAAGTACAAAGTTCGTTTTGGATGGATCAATTTAGTTGAAATAGACAGTTTTTGCATGAAAACTCATTCCTGGTGGAACTTCATAGCAAAGTACAAAGTTCGTTTTGGATGGACAAAGTTAGTTGAAATAGACAGTTTTTGCATGAAAACTCATTCCTGGTGGAACTTCATAGCAAAGTACAAAGTTCGTTTTGGATGGATCAATTTAGTTGAAATAGACAGTTTTTGCATGAAAACTCATTCCTGGTGGAACTTCATAGCAAAGTACAAAGTTCGTTTTGGATGGACAAAGTTAGTTGAAATAGACAGTTTTTGCATGAAAACTCATTCCTGGTGGAACTTCATAGCAAAGTACAAAGTTCGTTTTGGATGGACAAAGTTAGTTGAAATAGACAGTTTTTGCATGAAAACTCATTCCTGGTGGAACTTCATAGCAAAGTACAAAGTTCGTTTTGGATGGATCAATTTAGTTGAAATAGACAGTTTTTGCATGAAAACTCATTCCTGGTGGAACTTCATAGCAAAGTACAAAGTTCGTTTTGGATGGACAAAGTTAGTTGAAATAGACAGTTTTTGCATGAAAACTCATTCCTGGTGGAACTTCATAGCAAAGTACAAAGTTCGTTTTGGATGGATCAATTTAGTTGAAATAGACAGTTTTTGCATGAAAACTCATTCCTGGTGGAACTTCATAGCAAAGTACAAAGTTCGTTTTGGATGGACAAAGTTAGTTGAAATAGACAGTTTTTGCATGACAACTCATTCCTGGTGGAACTTCATAGCAAAGTACAAAGTTCGTTTTGGATGGACAAAGTTAGTTGAAATAGACAGTTTTTGCATGAAAACTCATTCCTGGTGGAACTTCATAGCAAAGTACAAAGTTCGTTTTGGATGGATCAATTTAGTTGAAATAGACAGTTTTTGCATGAAAACTCATTCCTGGTGGAACTTCATAGCAAAGTACAAAGTTCGTTTTGGATGGATCAATTTAGTTGAAATAGACAGTTTTTGCATGAAAACTCATTCCTGGTGGAACTTCATAGCAAAGTACAAAGTTCGTTTTGGATGGACAAAGTTAGTTGAAATAGACAGTTTTTGCATGAAAACTCATTCCTGGTGGAACTTCATAGCAAAGTACAAAGTTCGTTTTGGATGGACAAAGTTAGTTGAAATAGACAGTTTTTGCATGAAAACTCATTCCTGGTGGAACTTCATAGCAAAGTACAAAGTTCGTTTTGGATGGATCAATTTAGTTGAAATAGACAGTTTTTGTATGAAAACTCATTCCTGGTGGAACTTCATAGCAAAGTACAAAGTTCGAATCGGATGGACGAATTAAGTTGAAATAGACAGTTTTTGCATGAAAACTCATTCCTGGTGGAACTTCATAGCAAAGTACAAAGTTCGTTTTGGATGGATCAATTTAGTTGAAATAGACAGTTTTTGCATGAAAACTCATTCCTGGTGGAACTTCATAGCAAAGTACAAAGTTCGTTTTGGATGGACAAAGTTAGTTGAAATAGACAGTTTTTGCATGAAAACTCATTCCTGGTGGAACTTCATAGCAAAGTACAAAGTTCGTTTTGGATGGACAAAGTTAGTTGAAATAGACAGTTTTTGCATGAAAACTCATTCCTGGTGGAACTTCATAGCAAAGTACAAAGTTCGTTTTGGATGGATCAATTTAGTTGAAATAGACAGTTTTTGCATGAAAACTCATTCCTGGTGGAACTTCATAGCAAAGTACAAAGTTCGTTTTGGATGGACAAAGTTAGTTGAAATAGACAGTTTTTGCATGAAAACTCATTCCTGGTGGAACTTCATAGCAAAGTACAAAGTTCGTTTTGGATGGATCAATTTAGTTGAAATAGACAGTTTTTGCATGAAAACTCATTCCTGGTGGAACTTCATAGCAAAGTACAAAGTTCGTTTTGGATGGACAAAGTTAGTTGAAATAGACAGTTTTTGCATGAAAACTCATTCCTGGTGGAACTTCATAGCAAAGTACAAAGTTCGTTTTGGATGGATCAATTTAGTTGAAATAGACAGTTTTTGCATGAAAACTCATTCCTGGTGGAACTTCATAGCAAAGTACAAAGTTCGTTTTGGATGGACAAAGTTAGTTGAAATAGACAGTTTTTGCATGAAAACTCATTCCTGGTGGAACTTCATAGCAAAGTACAAAGTTCGTTTTGGATGGACAAAGTTAGTTGAAATAGACAGTTTTTGCATGAAAACTCATTCCTGGTGGAACTTCATAGCAAAGTACAAAGTTCGTTTTGGATGGACAAAGTTAGTTGAAATAGACAGTTTTTGCATGAAAACTCATTCCTGGTGGAACTTCATAGCAAAGTACAAAGTTCGTTTTGGATGGACAAAGTTAGTTGAAATAGACAGTTTTTGCATGAAAACTCATTCCTGGTGGAACTTCATAGCAAAGTACAAAGTTCGTTTTGGATGGACAAAGTTAGTTGAAATAGACAGTTTTTGCATGAAAACTCATTCCTGGTGGAACTTCATAGCAAAGTACAAAGTTCGTTTTGGATGGACAAAGTTAGTTGAAATAGACAGTTTTTGCATGAAAACTCATTCCTGGTGGAACTTCATAGCAAAGTACAAAGTTCGTTTTGGATGGACAAAGTTAGTTGAAATAGACAGTTTTTGCATGAAAACTCATTCCTGGTGGAACTTCATAGCAAAGTACAAAGTTCGTTTTGGATGGACAAAGTTAGTTGAAATAGACAGTTTTTGCATGAAAACTCATTCCTGGTGGAACTTCATAGCAAAGTACAAAGTTCGTTTTGGATGGACAAAGTTAGTTGAAATAGACAGTTTTTGCATGAAAACTCATTCCTGGTGGAACTTCATAGCAAAGTACAAAGTTCGTTTTGGATGGACAAAGTTAGTTGAAATAGACAGTTTTTGCATGAAAACTCATTCCTGGTGGAACTTCATAGCAAAGTACAAAGTTCGTTTTGGATGGACAAAGTTAGTTGAAATAGACAGTTTTTGCATGAAAACTCATTCCTGGTGGAACTTCATAGCAAAGTACAAAGTTCGTTTTGGATGGACAAAGTTAGTTGAAATAGACAGTGTTTGCATGACAACTCATTCCTGGTGGAACTTCATAGCAAAGTACAAAGTTCGTTTTGGATGGACAAAGTTAGTTGAAATAGACAGTTTTTGCATGAAAACTCATTCCTGGTGGAACTTCATAGCAAAGTACAAAGTTCGTTTTGGATGGACAAAGTTAGTTGAAATAGACAGTTTTTGCATGAAAACTCATTCCTGGTGGAACTTCATAGCAAAGTACAAAGTTCGTTTTGGATGGATCAATTTAGTTGAAATAGACAGTTTTTGCATGAAAACTCATTCCTGGTGGAACTTCATAGCAAAGTACAAAGTTCGTTTTGGATGGACAAAGTTAGTTGAAATAGACAGTTTTTGCATGACAACTCATTCCTGGTGGAACTTCATAGCAAAGTACAAAGTTCGTTTTGGATGGATCAATTTAGTTGAAATAGACAGTTTTTGCATGAAAACTCATTCCTGGTGGAACTTCATAGCAAAGTACAAAGTTCGTTTTGGATGGACAAAGTTAGTTGAAATAGACAGTTTTTGCATGAAAACTTATTCCTGGTGGAACTTCATAGCAAAGTACAAAGTTCGTTTTGGATGGACAAAGTTAGTTGAAATAGACAGTTTTTGCATGAAAACTCATTCCTGGTGGAACTTCATAGCAAAGTACAAAGTTCGTTTTGGATGGACAAAGTTAGTTGAAATAGACAGTTTTTGCATGAAAACTCATTCCTGGTGGAACTTCATAGCAAAGTACAAAGTTCGTTTTGGATGGACAAAGTTAGTTGAAATAGACAGTTTTTGCATGAAAACTCATTCCTGGTGGAACTTCATAGCAAAGTACAAAGTTCGTTTTGGATGGACAAAGTTAGTTGAAATAGACAGTTTTTGCATGACAACTCATTCCTGGTGGAACTTCATAGCAAAGTACAAAGTTCGTTTTGGATGGACAAAGTTAGTTGAAATAGACAGTTTTTGCATGACAACTCATTCCTGGTGGAACTTCATAGCAAAGTACAAAGTTCGTTTTGGATGGACAAAGTTAGTTGAAATAGACAGTTTTTGCATGAAAACTCATTCCTGGTGGAACTTCATAGCAAAGTACAAAGTTCGTTTTGGATGGACAAAGTTAGTTGAAATAGACAGTTTTTGCATGAAAACTCATTCCTGGTGGAACTTCATAGCAAAGTACAAAGTTCGTTTTGGATGGATCAATTTAGTTGAAATAGACAGTTTTTGCATGAAAACTCATTCCTGGTGGAACTTCATAGCAAAGTACAAAGTTCGTTTTGGATGGATCAATTTAGTTAAAATAGACAGTTTTTGCATGAAAACTCATTCCTGGTGGAACTTCATAGCAAAGTACAAAGTTCGTTTTGGATGGATCAATTTAGTTGAAATAGACAGTTTTTGCATGAAAACTCATTCCTGGTGGAACTTCATAGCAAAGTACAAAGTTCGTTTTGGATGGACAAAGTTAGTTGAAATAGACAGTTTTTGCATGACAACTCATTCCTGGTGGAACTTCATAGCAAAGTACAAAGTTCGTTTTGGATGGACAAAGTTAGTTGAAATAGACAGTTTTTGCATGAAAACTCATTCCTGGTGGAACTTCATAGCAAAGTACAAAGTTCGTTTTGGATGGACAAAGTTAGTTGAAATAGACAGTTTTTGCATGAAAACTCATTCCTGGTGGAACTTCATAGCAAAGTACAAAGTTCGTTTTGGATGGATCAATTTAGTTGAAATAGACAGTTTTTGCATGACAACTCATTCCTGGTGGAACTTCATAGCAAAGTACAAAGTTCGTTTTGGATGGACAAAGTTAGTTGAAATAGACAGTTTTTGCATGAAAACTCATTCCTGGTGGAACTTCATAGCAAAGTACAAAGTTCGTTTTGGATGGACAAAGTTAGTTGAAATAGACAGTTTTTGCATGACAACTCATTCCTGGTGGAACTTCATAGCAAAGTACAAAGTTCGTTTTGGATGGATCAATTTAGTTGAAATAGACAGTTTTTGCATGAAAACTCATTCCTGGTGGAACTTCATAGCAAAGTACAAAGTTCGTTTTGGATGGACAAAGTTAGTTGAAATAGACAGTTTTTGCATGACAACTCATTCCTGGTGGAACTTCATAGCAAAGTACAAAGTTCGTTTTGGATGGACAAAGTTAGTTGAAATAGACAGTTTTTGCATGACAACTCATTCCTGGTGGAACTTCATAGCAAAGTACAAAGTTCGTTTTGGATGGACAAAGTTAGTTGAAATAGACAGTTTTTGCATGAAAACTCATTCCTGGTGGAACTTCATAGCAAAGTACAAAGTTCGTTTTGGATGGATCAATTTAGTTGAAATAGACAGTTTTTGCATGAAAACTCATTCCTGGTGGAACTTCATAGCAAAGTACAAAGTTCGTTTTGGATGGATCAATTTAGTTGAAATAGACAGTTTTTGCATGAAAACTCATTCCTGGTGGAACTTCATAGCAAAGTACAAAGTTCGTTTTGGATGGATCAATTTAGTTGAAATAGACAGTTTTTGCATGAAAACGCATTCCTGGTGGAACTTCATAGCAAAGTACAAAGTTCGTTTTGGATGGACAAAGTTAGTTGAAATAGACAGTTTTTGCATGAAAACTCATTCCTGGTGGAACTTCATAGCAAAGTACAAAGTTCGTTTTGGATGGATCAATTTAGTTGAAATAGACAGTTTTTGCATGAAAACTCATTCCTGGTGGAACTTCATAGCAAAGTACAAAGTTCGTTTTGGATGGACAAAGTTAGTTGAAATAGACAGTTTTTGCATGACAACTCATTCCTGGTGGAACTTCATAGCAAAGTACAAAGTTCGTTTTGGATGGATCAATTTAGTTGAAATAGACAGTTTTTGCATGAAAACTCATTCCTGGTGGAACTTCATAGCAAAGTACAAAGTTCGTTTTGGATGGACAAAGTTAGTTGAAATAGACAGTTTTTGCATGAAAACTCATTCCTGGTGGAACTTCATAGCAAAGTACAAAGTTCGTTTTGGATGGATCAATTTAGTTGAAATAGACAGTTTTTGCATGAAAACTCATTCCTGGTGGAACTTCATAGCAAAGTACAAAGTTCGTTTTGGATGGATCAATTTAGTTGAAATAGACAGTTTTTGCATGAAAACTCATTCCTGGTGGAACTTCATAGCAAAGTACAAAGTTCGTTTTGGATGGACAAAGTTAGTTGAAATAGACAGTTTTTGCATGAAAACTCATTCCTGGTGGAACTTCATAGCAAAGTACAAAGTTCGTTTTGGATGGACAAAGTTAGTTGAAATAGACAGTTTTTGCATGAAAACTCATTCCTGGTGGAACTTCATAGCAAAGTACAAAGTTCGTTTTGGATGGATCAATTTAGTTGAAATAGACAGTTTTTGCATGAAAACTCATTCCTGGTGGAACTTCATAGCAAAGTACAAAGTTCGTTTTGGATGGACAAAGTTAGTTGAAATAGACAGTTTTTGCATGAAAACTCATTCCTGGTGGAACTTCATAGCAAAGTACAAAGTTCGTTTTGGATGGATCAATTTAGTTGAAATAGACAGTTTTTGTATGAAAACTCATTCCTAGTGGAAGTTCATAGCAAAGTACAAAGTTCGAATCGGATGGACGAATTAAGTTGAAATAGACAGTTTTTGCATGAAAACTCATTCCTGGTGGAACTTCAAAGCAAAGTACAAAGTTCGTTTTGGATGGATCAATTTAGTTGAAATAGACAGTTTTTGCATGAAAACTCATTCCTGGTGGAACTTCATAGCAAAGTACAAAGTTCGTTTTGGATGGACAAAGTTAGTTGAAATAGACAGTTTTTGCATGAAAACTCATTCCTGGTGGAACTTCATAGCAAAGTACAAAGTTCGTTTTGGATGGATCAATTTAGTTGAAATAGACAGTTTTTGCATGAAAACTCATTCCTGGTGGAACTTCATAGCAAAGTACAAAGTTCGTTTTGGATGGATCAATTTAGTTGAAATAGACAGTTTTTGCATGAAAACTCATTCCTGGTGGAACTTCATAGCAAAGTACAAAGTTCGTTTTGGATGGACAAAGTTAGTTGAAATAGACAGTTTTTGCATGACAACTCATTCCTGGTGGAACTTCATAGCAAAGTACAAAGTTCGTTTTGGATGGACAAAGTTAGTTGAAATAGACAGTTTTTGCATGACAACTCATTCCTGGTGGAACTTCATAGCAAAGTACAAAGTTCGTTTTGGATGGACAAAGTTAGTTGAAATAGACAGTTTTTGCATGAAAACTCATTCCTGGTGGAACTTCATAGCAAAGTACAAAGTTCGTTTTGGATGGATCAATTTAGTTGAAATAGACAGTTTTTGCATGAAAACTCATTCCTGGTGGAACTTCATAGCAAAGTACAAAGTTCGTTTTGGATGGATCAATTTAGTTGAAATAGACAGTTTTTGCATGAAAACTCATTCCTGGTGGAACTTCATAGCAAAGTACAAAGTTCGTTTTGGATGGATCAATTTAGTTGAAATAGACAGTTTTTGCATGAAAACGCATTCCTGGTGGAACTTCATAGCAAAGTACAAAGTTCGTTTTGGATGGACAAAGTTAGTTGAAATAGACAGTTTTTGCATGAAAACTCATTCCTGGTGGAACTTCATAGCAAAGTACAAAGTTCGTTTTGGATGGATCAATTTAGTTGAAATAGACAGTTTTTGCATGAAAACTCATTCCTGGTGGAACTTCATAGCAAAGTACAAAGTTCGTTTTGGATGGACAAAGTTAGTTGAAATAGACAGTTTTTGCATGACAACTCATTCCTGGTGGAACTTCATAGCAAAGTACAAAGTTCGTTTTGGATGGATCAATTTAGTTGAAATAGACAGTTTTTGCATGAAAACTCATTCCTGGTGGAACTTCATAGCAAAGTACAAAGTTCGTTTTGGATGGACAAAGTTAGTTGAAATAGACAGTTTTTGCATGAAAACTCATTCCTGGTGGAACTTCATAGCAAAGTACAAAGTTCGTTTTGGATGGATCAATTTAGTTGAAATAGACAGTTTTTGCATGAAAACTCATTCCTGGTGGAACTTCATAGCAAAGTACAAAGTTCGTTTTGGATGGATCAATTTAGTTGAAATAGACAGTTTTTGCATGAAAACTCATTCCTGGTGGAACTTCATAGCAAAGTACAAAGTTCGTTTTGGATGGACAAAGTTAGTTGAAATAGACAGTTTTTGCATGAAAACTCATTCCTGGTGGAACTTCATAGCAAAGTACAAAGTTCGTTTTGGATGGACAAAGTTAGTTGAAATAGACAGTTTTTGCATGAAAACTCATTCCTGGTGGAACTTCATAGCAAAGTACAAAGTTCGTTTTGGATGGATCAATTTAGTTGAAATAGACAGTTTTTGCATGAAAACTCATTCCTGGTGGAACTTCATAGCAAAGTACAAAGTTCGTTTTGGATGGACAAAGTTAGTTGAAATAGACAGTTTTTGCATGAAAACTCATTCCTGGTGGAACTTCATAGCAAAGTACAAAGTTCGTTTTGGATGGATCAATTTAGTTGAAATAGACAGTTTTTGTATGAAAACTCATTCCTAGTGGAAGTTCATAGCAAAGTACAAAGTTCGAATCGGATGGACGAATTAAGTTGAAATAGACAGTTTTTGCATGAAAACTCATTCCTGGTGGAACTTCAAAGCAAAGTACAAAGTTCGTTTTGGATGGATCAATTTAGTTGAAATAGACAGTTTTTGCATGAAAACTCATTCCTGGTGGAACTTCATAGCAAAGTACAAAGTTCGTTTTGGATGGACAAAGTTAGTTGAAATAGACAGTTTTTGCATGAAAACTCATTCCTGGTGGAACTTCATAGCAAAGTACAAAGTTCGTTTTGGATGGATCAATTTAGTTGAAATAGACAGTTTTTGCATGAAAACTCATTCCTGGTGGAACTTCATAGCAAAGTACAAAGTTCGTTTTGGATGGATCAATTTAGTTGAAATAGACAGTTTTTGCATGAAAACTCATTCCTGGTGGAACTTCATAGCAAAGTACAAAGTTCGAATCAGATGGACAAAGTTAGTTGAAATAGACAGTTTTTGCATGAAAACTCATTCCTGGTGGAACTTCATAGCAAAGTACAAAGTTCGTTTTGGATGGACAAAGTTAGTTGAAATAGACAGTTTTTGCATGAAAACTCATTCCTGGTGGAACTTCATAGCAAAGTACAAAGTTCGTTTTGGATGGATCAATTTAGTTGAAATAGACAGTTTTTGCATGAAAACTCATTCCTGGTGGAACTTCATAGCAAAGTACAAAGTTCGTTTTGGATGGACAAAGTTAGTTGAAATAGACAGTTTTTGCATGAAAACTCATTCCTGGTGGAACTTCATAGCAAAGTACAAAGTTCGTTTTGGATGGATCAATTTAGTTGAAATAGACAGTTTTTGTATGAAAACTCATTCCTGGTGGAACTTCATAGCAAAGTACAAAGTTCGAATCGGATGGACGAATTAAGTTGAAATAGACAGTTTTTGCATGAAAACTCATTCCTGGTGGAACTTCATAGCAAAGTACAAAGTTCGTTTTGGATGGACAAAGTTAGTTGAAATAGACAGTTTTTGCATGAAAACTCATTCCTGGTGGAACTTCATAGCAAAGTACAAAGTTCGTTTTGGATGGACAAAGTTAGTTGAAATAGACAGTTTTTGCATGAAAACTCATTCCTGGTGGAACTTCATAGCAAAGTACAAAGTTCGTTTTGGATGGATCAATTTAGTTGAAATAGACAGTTTTTGCATGAAAACTCATTCCTGGTGGAACTTCATAGCAAAGTACAAAGTTCGTTTTGGATGGATCAATTTAGTTGAAATAGACAGTTTTTGCATGAAAACTCATTCCTGGTGGAACTTCATAGCAAAGTACAAAGTTCGTTTTGGATGGATCAATTTAGTTGAAATAGACAGTTTTTGCATGAAAACTCATTCCTGGTGGAACTTCATAGCAAAGTACAAAGTTCGTTTTGGATGGATCAATTTAGTTGAAATAGACAGTTTTTGCATGAAAACTCATTCCTGGTGGAACTTCATAGCAAAGTACAAAGTTCGTTTTGGATGGACAAAGTTAGTTGAAATAGACAGTTTTTGCATGAAAACTCATTCCTGGTGGAACTTCATAGCAAAGTACAAAGTTCGTTTTGGATGGACAAAGTTAGTTGAAATAGACAGTTTTTGCATGAAAACTCATTCCTGGTGGAACTTCATAGCAAAGTACAAAGTTCCTTTTTTAATGGATCAATTTAGTTGAAATAGACAGTTTTTGCATGAAAACTCATTCCTGGTGGAACTTCATAGCAAAGTACAAAGTTCGTTTTGGATGGACAAAGTTAGTTGAAATAGACAGTTTTTGCATGAAAACTCATTCCTGGTGGAACTTCATAGCAAAGTACAAAGTTCGTTTTGGATGGATCAATTTAGTTGAAATAGACAGTTTTTGCATGAAAACTCATTCCTGGTGGAACTTCATAGCAAAGTACAAAGTTCGTTTTGGATGGATCAATTTAGTTGAAATAGACAGTTTTTGCATGAAAACTCATTCCTGGTGGAACTTCATAGCAAAGTACAAAGTTCGTTTTGGATGGACAAAGTTAGTTGAAATAGACAGTTTTTGCATGAAAACTCATTCCTGGTGGAACTTCATAGCAAAGTACAAAGTTCGTTTTGGATGGACAAAGTTAGTTGAAATAGACAGTTTTTGCATGACAACTCATTCCTGGTGGAACTTCATAGCAAAGTACAAAGTTCGTTTTGGATGGACAAAGTTAGTTGAAATAGACAGTTTTTGCATGAAAACTCATTCCTGGTGGAACTTCATAGCAAAGTACAAAGTTCGTTTTGGATGGACAAAGTTAGTTGAAATAGACAGTTTTTGCATGAAAACTCATTCCTGGTGGAACTTCATAGCAAAGTACAAAGTTCGTTTTGGATGGATCAATTTAGTTGAAATAGACAGTTTTTGCATGAAAACTCATTCCTGGTGGAACTTCATAGCAAAGTACAAAGTTCGTTTTGGATGGATCAATTTAGTTGAAATAGACAGTTTTTGCATGAAAACTCATTCCTGGTGGAACTTCATAGCAAAGTACAAAGTTCGTTTTGGATGGATCAATTTAGTTGAAATAGACAGTTTTTGCATAAAAACTCATTCCTGGTGGAACTTCATAGCAAAGTACAAAGTTCGTTTTGGATGGATCAATTTAGTTTAAATAGACAGTTTTTGCATGAAAACTCATTCCTGGTGGAACTTCATAGCAAAGTACAAAGTTCGTTTTGGATGGACGAAGTTAGTTGAAATAGACAGTTTTTGCATAAAAACTCATTCCTGGTGGAACTTCATAGCAAAGTACAAAGTTCGTTTTGGATGGATCAATTTAGTTGAAATAGACAGTTTTTGCATGAAAACTCATTCCTGGTGGAACTTCATAGCAAAGTACAAAGTTCGTTTTGGATGGACAAAGTTAGTTGAAATAGACAGTTTTTGCATGACAACTCATTCCTGGTGGAACTTCATAGCAAAGTACAAAGTTCGTTTTGGATGGACAAAGTTAGTTGAAATAGACAGTTTTTGCATGACAACTCATTCCTGGTGGAACTTCATAGCAAAGTACAAAGTTCGTTTTGGATGGACAAAGTTAGTTGAAATAGACAGTTTTTGCATGAAAACTCATTCCTGGTGGAACTTCATAGCAAAGTACAAAGTTCGTTTTGGATGGACAAAGTTAGTTGAAATAGACAGTTTTTGCATGACAACTCATTCCTGGTGGAACTTCATAGCAAAGTACAAAGTTCGTTTTGGATGGATCAATTTAGTTGAAATAGACAGTTTTTGCATGAAAACTCATTCCTGGTGGAACTTCATAGCAAAGTACAAAGTTCGTTTTGGATGGACAAAGTTAGTTGAAATAGACAGTTTTTGCATGAAAACTCATTCCTGGTGGAACTTCATAGCAAAGTACAAAGTTCGTTTTGGATGGATCAATTTAGTTGAAATAGACAGTTTTTGCATGAAAACTCATTCCTGGTGGAACTTCATAGCAAAGTACAAAGTTCGTTTTGGATGGACAAAGTTAGTTGAAATAGACAGTTTTTGAATGAAAACTCATTCCTGGTGGAACTTCATAGCAAAGTACAAAGTTCGTTTTGGATGGACAAAGTTAGTTGAAATAGACAGTTTTTGCATGAAAACTCATTCCTGGTGGAACTTCATAGCAAAGTACAAAGTTCGTTTTGGATGGACAAAGTTAGTTGAAATAGACAGTTTTTTCATGAAAACTCATTCCTGGTGGAACTTCATAGCAAAGTACAAAGTTCGTTTTGGATGGATCAATTTAGTTGAAATAGACAGTTTTTGCATGAAAACTCATTCCTGGTGGAACTTCATAGCAAAGTACAAAGTTCGTTTTGGATGGACAAAGTTAGTTGAAATAGACAGTTTTTGCATAAAAACTCATTCCTGGTGGAACTTCATAGCAAAGTACAAAGTTCGTTTTGGATGGACAAAGTTAGTTGAAATAGACAGTTTTTGCATGAAAACTCATTCCTGGTGGAACTTCATAGCAAAGTACAAAGTTCGTTTTGGATGGACAAAGTTAGTTGAAATAGACAGTTTTTGCATGAAAACTCATTCCTGGTTGAACTTCATAGCAAAGTACAAAGTTCGTTTTGGATGGACAAAGTTAGTTGAAATAGACAGTTTTTGCATAAAAACTCATTCCTGGTGGAACTTCATAGCAAAGTACAAAGTTCGTTTTGGATGGACAAAGTTAGTTGAAATAGACAGTTTTTGCATGAAAACTCATTCCTGGTGGAACTTCATAGCAAAGTACAAAGTTCGTTTTGGATGGATCAATTTAGTTGAAATAGATAGTTTTTGCATGAAAACTCATTCCTGGTGGAACTTCATAGCAAAGTACAAAGTTCGTTTTGGATGGACAAAGTTAGTTGAAATAGACAGTTTTTGCATGAAAACTCATTCCTGGTGGAACTTCATAGCAAAGTACAAAGTTCGTTTTGGATGGACAAAGTTAGTTGAAATAGACAGTTTTTGCATGAAAACTCATTCCTGGTGGAACTTCATAGCAAAGTACAAAGTTCGTTTTGGATGGATCAATTTAGTTGAAATAGACAGTTTTTGCATGAAAACTCATTCCTGGTGGAACTTCATAGCAAAGTACAAAGTTCGTTTTGGATGGACGAATTAAGTTGAAATAGACAGTTTTTGTATGAAAACTCATTCCTGGTGGAACTTCATAGCAAAGTACAAAGTTCGAATCAGATGGACGAATTAAGTTGAAATAGACAGTTTTTGCATGAAAACTCATTCCTGGTAGAACTTCATAGCAAAGTACAAAGTTCGTTTTAGATGGACAAAGTTAGTTGAAATAGACAGTTTTTGCATGAAAACTCATTCCTGGTGGAACTTCATAGCAAAGTACAAAGTTCGTTTTGGATGGATCAATTTAGTTGAAATAGACAGTTTTTGCATGAAAACTCATTCCTGGTGGAACTTCATAGCAAAGTACAAAGTTCGTTTTGGATGGACGAAGTTAGTTGAAATAGACAGTTTTTGCATAAAAACTCATTCCTGGTGGAACTTCATAGCAAAGTACAAAGTTCGTTTTGGATGGACAAAGTTAGTTGAAATAGACAGTTTTTGCATGAAAACTCATTCCTGGTGGAACTTCATAGCAAAGTACAAAGTTCGTTTTGGATGGACAAAGTTAGTTGAAATAGACAGTTTTTGCATGAAAACTCATTCCTGGTGGAACTTCATAGCAAAGTACAAA
The DNA here is from genome assembly GCF_943734755.1 of Anopheles moucheti. Classification (NCBI taxonomy): domain Eukaryota; kingdom Metazoa; phylum Arthropoda; class Insecta; order Diptera; family Culicidae; genus Anopheles; species Anopheles moucheti. The sequence goes on along the minus strand of NW_026453785.1, from coordinate 31,028 downwards.
GTTCGTTTTGGATGGACAAAGTTAGTTGAAATAGACAGTTTTTGCATGAAAACTCATTCCTGGTGGAACTTCATAGCAAAGTACAAAGTTCGTTTTGGATGGACAAAGTTAGTTGAAATAGACAGTTTTTGCATGAAAACTCATTCCTGGTGGAACTTCATAGCAAAGTACAAAGTTCGTTTTGGATGGATCAATTTAGTTGAAATAGACAGTTTTTGCATGAAAACTCATTCCTGGTAGAACTTCATAGCAAAGTACAAAGTTCGTTTTGGATGGACAAAGTTAGTTGAAATAGACAGTTTTTGCATGAAAACTCATTCCTGGTGGAACTTCATAGCAAAGTACAAAGTTCGTTTTGGATGGACAAAGTTAGTTGAAATAGACAGTTTTTGCATGAAAACTCATTCCTGGTGGAACTTCATAGCAAAGTACAAAGTTCGTTTTGGATGGACAAAGTTAGTTGAAATAGACAGTTTTTGTATGAAAACTCATTCCTGGTGGAACTTCATAGCAAAGTACAAAGTTCGAATCAGATGGACGAATTAAGTTGAAATAGACAGTTTTTGCATGAAAACTCATTCCTGGTAGAACTTCATAGCAAAGTACAAAGTTCGTTTTGGATGGACAAAGTTAGTTGAAATAGACAGTTTTTGCATGAAAACTCATTCCTGGTGGAACTTCATAGCAAAGTACAAAGTTCGTTTTGGATGGACAAAGTTAGTTGAAATAGACAGTTCTTGCATGAAAACTCATTCCTGGTGGAACTTCATAGCAAAGTACAAAGTTCGTTTTGGATGGATCAATTTAGTTGAAATAGACAGTTTTTTCATGAAAACTCATTCCTGGTGGAACTTCATAGCAAAGTACAAAGTTCGTTTTGGATGGACAAAGTTAGTTGAAATAGACAGTTTTTGCATGAAAACTCATTCCTGGTGGAACTTCATAGCAAAGTACAAAGTTCGTTTTGGATGGACAAAGTTAGTTGAAATAGACAGTTTTTGCATGAAAACTCATTCCTGGTGGAACTTCATAGCAAAGTACAAAGTTCGTTTTGGATGGATCAATTTAGTTGAAATAGACAGTTTTTGCATGAAAACTCATTCCTGGTAGAACTTCATAGCAAAGTACAAAGTTCGTTTTGGATGGACAAAGTTAGTTGAAATAGACAGTTTTTGCATGAAAACTCATTCCTGGTGGAACTTCATAGCAAAGTACAAAGTTCGTTTTGGATGGACAAAGTTAGTTGAAATAGACAGTTTTTGCATGAAAACTCATTCCTGGTGGAACTTCATAGCAAAGTACAAAGTTCGTTTTGGATGGACAAAGTTAGTTGAAATAGACAGTTTTTGCATGAAAACTCATTCCTGGTGGAACTTCATAGCAAAGTACAAAGTTCGTTTTGGATGGACAAAGTTAGTTGAAATAGACAGTTTTTGCATGAAAACTCATTCCTGGTGGAACTTCATAGCAAAGTACAAAGTTCGTTTTGGATGGACAAAGTTAGTTGAAATAGACAGTTTTTTCATGAAAACTCATTCCTGGTGGAACTTCATAGCAAAGTACAAAGTTCGTTTTGGATGGATCAATTTAGTTGAAATAGACAGTTTTTGCATGAAAACTCATTCCTGGTGGAACTTCATAGCAAAGTACAAAGTTCGTTTTGGATGGACAAAGTTAGTTGAAATAGACAGTTTTTGCATAAAAACTCATTCCTGGTGGAACTTCATAGCAAAGTACAAAGTTCGTTTTGGATGGACAAAGTTAGTTGAAATAGACAGTTTTTGCATGAAAACTCATTCCTGGTGGAACTTCATAGCAAAGTACAAAGTTCGTTTTGGATGGACAAAGTTAGTTGAAATAGACAGTTTTTGCATGAAAACTCATTCCTGGTTGAACTTCATAGCAAAGTACAAAGTTCGTTTTGGATGGACAAAGTTAGTTGAAATAGACAGTTTTTGCATAAAAACTCATTCCTGGTGGAACTTCATAGCAAAGTACAAAGTTCGTTTTGGATGGACAAAGTTAGTTGAAATAGACAGTTTTTGCATGAAAACTCATTCCTGGTGGAACTTCATAGCAAAGTACAAAGTTCGTTTTGGATGGATCAATTTAGTTGAAATAGATAGTTTTTGCATGAAAACTCATTCCTGGTGGAACTTCATAGCAAAGTACAAAGTTCGTTTTGGATGGACAAAGTTAGTTGAAATAGACAGTTTTTGCATAAAAATTCATTCCTAGTGGAACTTCATAGCAAAGTACAAAGTTCGTTTTGGATGGATCAATTTAGTTGAAATAGACAGTTTTTGCATGAAAACTCATTCCTGGTGGAACTTCATAGCAAAGTACAAAGTTCGTTTTGGATGGACGAATTAAGTTGAAATAGACAGTTTTTGTATGAAAACTCATTCCTGGTGGAACTTCATAGCAAAGTACAAAGTTCGAATCAGATGGACGAATTAAGTTGAAATAGACAGTTTTTGCATGAAAACTCATTCCTGGTGGAACTTCATAGCAAAGTACAAAGTTCGTTTTGGATGGACAAAGTTAGTTGAAATAGACAGTTTTTGCATGAAAACTCATTCCTGGTGGAACTTCATAGCAAAGTACAAAGTTCGTTTTGGATGGATCAATTTAGTTGAAATAGACAGTTTTTGCATGAAAACTCATTCCTGGTGGAACTTCATAGCAAAGTACAAAGTTCGTTTTGGATGGACGAAGTTAGTTGAAATAGACAGTTTTTGCATAAAAACTCATTCCTGGTGGAACTTCATAGCAAAGTACAAAGTTCGTTTTGGATGGACAAAGTTAGTTGAAATAGACAGTTTTTGCATAAAAACTCATTCCTGGTGGAACTTCATAGCAAAGTACAAAGTTCGTTTTGGATGGACAAAGTTAGTTGAAATAGACAGTTTTTGCATGAAAACTCATTCCTGGTGGAACTTCATAGCAAAGTACAAAGTTCGTTTTGGATGGACAAAGTTAGTTGAAATAGACAGTTTTTGCATGAAAACTCATTCCTGGTGGAACTTCATAGCAAAGTACAAAGTTCGTTTTGGATGGACGAATTAAGTTGAAATAGACAGTTTTTGCATGAAAACTCATTCCTGGTGGAATTTCATAGCAAAGTACAAAGTTCGTTTTGGATGGACAAAGTTAGTTGAAATAGACAGTTTTTGCATGAAAACTCATTCCTGGTGGAACTTCATAGCAAAGTACAAAGTTCGTTTTGGATGGACAAAGTTAGTTGAAATAGACAGTTTTTGCATGAAAACTCATTCCTGGTGGAACTTCATAGCAAAGTACAAAGTTCGTTTTGGATGGACAAAGTTAGTTGAAATAGACAGTTTTTGCATAAAAACTCATTCCTGGTGGAACTTCATAGCAAAGTACAAAGTTCGTTTTGGATGGACAAAGTTAGTTGAAATAGATAATTTTTGCATGAAAACTCATTCCTGGTGGAACTTCATAGCAAAGTACAAAGTTCGTTTTGGATGGACGAATTAAGTTGAAATAGACAGTTTTTGCATGAAAACTCATTCCTGGTGGAACTTCATAGCAAAGTACAAAGTTCGTTTTGGATGGACGAATTAAGTTGAAATAGACAGTTTTTGCATAAAAACTCATTCCTGGTGGAACTTCATAGCAAAGTACAAAGTTCGTTTTGGATGGATCAATTTAGTTGAAATAGACAGTTTTTGCATGAAAACTCATTCCTGGTGGAACTTCATAGCAAAGTACAAAGTTCGTTTTGGATGGACAAAGTTAGTTGAAATAGACAGTTTTTGCATGAAAACTCATTCCTGGTGGAACTTCATAGCAAAGTACAAAGTTCGTTTTGGATGGACAAAGTTAGTTGAAATAGACAGTTTTTGCATGAAAACTCATTCCTGGTGGAACTTCATAGCAAAGTACAAAGTTCGTTTTGGATGGACAAAGTTAGTTGAAATAGACAGTTTTTGCATGAAAACTCATTCCTGGTGGAACTTCATAGCAAAGTACAAAGTTCGTTTTGGATGGACAAAGTTAGTTGAAATAGACAGTTTTTGCATGAAAACTCATTCCTGGTGGAACTTCATAGCAAAGTACAAAGTTCGTTTTGGATGGACAAAGTTAGTTGAAATAGACAGTTTTTGCATGAAAACTCATTCCTGGTGGAACTTCATAGCAAAGTACAAAGTTCGTTTTGGATGGACGAATTAAGTTGAAATAGACAGTTTTTGCTTAAAAACTCATTCCTGGTGGAACTTCATAGCAAAGTACAAAGTTCGTTTTGGATGGACGAATTAAGTTGAAATAGACAGTTTTTGCATGAAAACTCATTCCTGGTGGAACTTCATAGCAAAGTACAAAGTTCGTTTTGGATGTACAAAGTTAGTTGAAATAGACAGTTTTTGCATGAAAACTCATTCCTGGTGGAACTTCATAGCAAAGTACAAAGTTCGTTTTGGATGGACGAATTAAGTTGAAATAGACAGTTTTTGCATGAAAACTCATTCCTGGTGGAACTTCATAGCAAAGTACAAAGTTCGTTTTGGATGGATCAATTTAGTTGAAATAGACAGTTTTTGCATGAAAACTCATTCCTGGTGGAACTTCATAGCAAAGTACAAAGTTCGTTTTGGATGGACAAAGTTAGTTGAAATAGACAGTTTTTGCATGAAAACTCATTCCTGGTGAAACTTCATAGCAAAGTACAAAGTTCGTTTTGGACGGACAAAGTTAGTTGAAATAGACAGTTTTTGCATGAAAACTCATTCCTGGTGGAACTTCATAGCAAAGTACAAAGTTCGTTTTGGATGGATCAATTTAGTTGAAATAGACAGTTTTTGCATGAAAACTCATTCCTGGTGGAACTTCATAGCAAAGTACAAAGTTCGTTTTGGATGGACAAAGTTAGTTGAAATAGACAGTTTTTGCATGAAAACTCATTCCTGGTGAAACTTCATAGCAAAGTACAAAGTTCGTTTTGGATGGACAAAGTTAGTTGAAATAGACAGTTTTTGCATGAAAACTCATTCCTGGTGGAACTTCATAGCAAAGTACAAAGTTCGTTTTGGATGGACAAAGTTAGTTGAAATAGACAGTTTTTGCATGAAAACTCATTCCTGGTACAACTTCATAGCAAAGTACAAAGTTCGTTTTGGATGGACAAAGTTAGTTGAAATAGACAGTTTTTGCATGAAAACTCATTCCTGGTGGAACTTCATAGCAAAGTACAAAGTTCGTTTTGGATGGACAAAGTTAGTTGAAATAGACAGTTTTTGCATGAAAACTCATTCCTGGTGGAACTTCATAGCAAAGTACAAAGTTCGTTTTGGATGGACAAAGTTAGTTGAAATAGACAGTTTTTGCATGAAAACTCATTCCTGGTGGAACTTCATAGCAAAGTACAAAGTTCGTTTTGGATGGACAAAGTTAGTTGAAATAGACAGTTTTTGCATGAAAACTCATTCCTGGTGGAACTTCATAGCAAAGTACAAAGTTCGTTTTGGATGGACAAAGTTAGTTGAAATAGACAGTTTTTGCATGAAAACTCATTCCTGGTGGAACTTCATAGCAAAGTACAAAGTTCGTTTTGGATGGACAAAGTTAGTTGAAATAGACAGTTTTTGCATAAAAACTCATTCCTGGTGGAACTTCATAGCAAAGTACAAAGTTCGTTTTGGATGGACGAATTAAGTTGAAATAGACAGTTTTTGTATGAAAACTCATTCCTGGTGGAACTTCATAGTAAAGTACAAAGTTCGTTTTGGATGGACAAAGTTAGTTGAAATAGACAGTTTTTGCATGAAAACTCATTCCAGGTGGAAGTTCATAGCAAAGTACAAAGTTCGTTTTGGATTTACAAAGTTAGTTGAAATAGACAGTTTTTGCATAAAAACTCATTCCTGGTGGAACTTCATAGCAAAGTACATAGTTCGTTTTGGATGGACGAATTAAGTTGAAATAGACAGTTTTTGCATGAAAACTCATTCCTGGTGGAACTTCATAGCAAAGTACAAAGTTCGTTTTGGATGGACAAAGTTAGTTGAAATAGACAGTTTTTGCATAAAAACTCATTCCTGGTGGAACTTCATAGCAAAGTACAAAGTTCGTTTTGGATGGACAAAGTTAGTTGAAATAGACAGTTTTTGCATGAAAACTCATTCCTGGTGGAACTTCATAGCAAAGTACAAAGTTCGTTTTGGATGGATCAATTTAGTTGAAATAGACAGTTTTTGCATGAAAACTCATTCCTGGTGGAACTTCATAGCAAAGTACAAAGTTCGTTTTGGATGGATCAATTTAGTTGAAATAGACAGTTTTTGCATAAAAACTCATTCCTGGTGGAACTTCATAGCAAAGTACAAAGTTCGTTTTGGATGGACAAAGTTAGTTGAAATAGACAGTTTTTGCATAAAAACTCATTCCTGGTGGAACTTCATAGCAAAGTACAAAGTTCGTTTTGGATGGATCAATTTAGTTGAAATAGACAGTTTTTGCATGAAAACTCATTCCTGGTGAAACTTCATAGCAAAGAACAAAGTTCGTTTTGGATGGATCAATTTAGTTGAAATAGACAGTTTTTGCATGAAAACTCATTCCTGGTGGAACTTCATAGCAAAGTACAAAGTTCGTTTTGGATGGATCAATTTAGTTGAAATAGACAGTTTTTGCATAAAAACTCATTCCTGGTGGAACTTCATAGCAAAGTACAAAGTTCGTTTTGGATGGACAAAGTTAGTTGAAATAGACAGTTTTTGCATGAAAACTCATTCCTGGTGGAACTTCATAGCAAAGTACAAAGTTCGTTTTGGATGGATCAATTTAGTTGAAATAGACAGTTTTTGCATAAAAACTCATTCCTGGTGGAACTTCATAGCAAAGTACAAAGTTCGTTTTGGATGGACAAAGTTAGTTGAAATAGACAGTTTTTGCATGAAAACTCATTCCTGGTGGAACTTCATAGCAAAGTACAAAGTTCGTTTTGGATGGACAAAGTTAGTTGAAATAGACAGTTTTTGCATGAAAACTCATTCCTGGTGGAACTTCATAGCAAAGTACAAAGTTCGTTTTGGATGGACAAAGTTAGTTGAAATAGACAGTTTTTGCATGAAAACTCATTCCTGGTGGAACTTCATAGCAAAGTACAAAGTTCGTTTTGGATGGACAAAGTTAGTTGAAATAGACAGTTTTTGCATGAAAACTCATTCCTGGTGGAACTTCATAGCAAAGTACAAAGTTCGTTTTGGATGGACAAAGTTAGTTGAAATAGACAGTTTTTGCATGAAAACTCATTCCTGGTGGAACTTCATAGCAAAGTACAAAGTTCGTTTTGGATGGACAAAGTTAGTTGAAATAGACAGTTTTTGCATGAAAACTCATTCCTGGTGGAACTTCATAGCAAAGTACAAAGTTCGTTTTGGATGGACAAAGTTAGTTGAAATAGACAGTTTTTGCATGAAAACTCATTCCTGGTGGAACTTCATAGCAAAGTACAAAGTTCGTTTTGGATGGACAAAGTTAGTTAAATAGACAGTTTTTGCATGAAAACTCATTCCTGGTGGAACTTCATAGCAAAGTACAAAGTTCGTTTTGGATGGACAAAGTTAGTTGAAATAGACAGTTTTTGCATAAAAACTCATTCCTGGTGGAACTTCATAGCAAAGTACAAAGTTCGTTTTGGATGGATCAATTTAGTTGAAATAGACAGTTTTTGCATGAAAACTCATTCCTGGTGGAACTTCATAGCAAAGTACAAAGTTCGTTTTGGATGGATTAATTTAGTTGAAATAGACAGTTTTTGCATGAAAACTCATTGCTGGTGGAACTTCATAGCAAAGTACAAAGTTCGTTTTGGATGGACAAAGTTAGTTGAAATAGACAGTTTATGCATGAAAACTCATTCCTGGTGGAACTTCATAGCAAAGTACAAAGTTCGTAACGGATGCACCAATTTAGTTGAAATAGACAGTTTTTGCATGAAAACTCATTCCTGGCGGAACTTCATAGCAAAGTACAAAGTTCGTTTTGGATGGACAAAGTTAGTTGAAATAGACAGTTTTTGCATGAAAACTCATTCCTGGTGGAACTTCATAGCAAAGTACAAAGTTCGTTTTGGATGGACAAAGTTAGTTGAAATAGACAGTTTTTGCATGAAAACTCATTCCTGGTGGAACTTCATAGCAAAGTACAAAGTTCGTTTTGGATGGACAAAGTTAGTTGAAATAGACAGTTTTTGCATGAAAACTCATTCCTGGTGGAACTTCATAGCAAAGTACAAAGTTCGTTAAGGATGCACCAATTTAGTTGAAATAGACAGTTTTTGCATGAAAACTCATTCCTGGCGGAACTTCATAGCAAAGTACAAAGTTCGTTTTGGATGGACAAAGTTAGTTGAAATAGACAGTTTTTGCATGAAAACTCATTCCTGGTGGAACTTCATAGCAAAGTACAAAGTTCGTTTTGGATGGATCAATTTAGTTGAAATAGACAGTTTTTGCATGAAAACTCATTCCTGGTGGAACTTCATAGCAAAGTACAAAGTTCGTTTTGGATGGACAAAGTTAGTTGAAATAGACAGTTTTTGCATGAAAACTCATTCCTGGTGGAACTTTATAGCAAAGTACAAAGTTCGTTTTGGATGGACAAAGTTAGTTGAAATAGACAGTTTTTGCATGAAAACTCATTCCTGGTGGAACTTCATAGCAAAGTACAAAGTTCGTTTTGGATGGATTAATTTAGTTGAAATAGACAGTTTTTGCATGAAAACTCATTCCTGGTGGAACTTCATAGCAAAGTACAAAGTTCGTTTTGGATGGACAAAGTTAGTTGAAATAGACAGTTTTTGCATGAAAACTCATTCCTGGTGGAACTTCATAGCAAAGTACAAAGTTCGTTTTGGATGGACAAAGTTAGTTGAAATAGACAGTTTTTGCATGAAAACTCATTCCTGGCGGAACTTCATAGCAAAGTACAAAGTTCGTTTTGGATGGACAAAGTTAGTTGAAATAGACAGTTTTTGCATGAAAACTCATTCCTGGTGGAACTTCATAGCAAAGTACAAAGTTCGTTTTGGATGGACAAAGTTAGTTGAAATAGACAGTTTTTGCATGAAAACTCATTCCTGGTGGAACTTCATAGCAAAGTACAAAGTTCGTTTTGGATGGACAAAGTTAGTTGAAATAGACAGTTTTTGCATGAAAACTCATTCCTGGTGGAACTTCATAGCAAAGTACAAAGTTCGTTTTGGATGGACAAAGTTAGTTGAAATAGACAGTTTTTGCATGAAAACTCATTCCTGGTGGAACTTCATAGCAAAGTACAAAGTTCGTTTTGGATGGACAAAGTTAGTTGAAATAGACAGTTTTTGCATGAAAACTCATTCCTGGTGGAACTTCATAGCAAAGTACAAAGTTCGTTTTGGATGGATCAATTTAGTTGAAATAGACAGTTTTTGCATGAAAACTCATTCCTGGTGGAACTTCATAGCAAAGTACAAAGTTCGTTTTGGATGGACAAAGTTAGTTGAAATAGACAGTTTTTGCATGAAAACTCATTCCTGGTGGAACTTCATAGCAAAGTACAAAGTTCGTTTTGGATGGATTAATTTAGTTGAAATAGACAGTTTTTGCATGAAAACTCATTCCTGGTGGAACTTCATAGCAAAGTACAAAGTTCGTTTTGGATGGACAAAGTTAGTTGAAATAGACAGTTTTTGCATGAAAACTCATTCCTGGTGGAACTTCATAGCAAAGTACAAAGTTCGTTTTGGATGGACGAATTAAGTTGAAATAGACAGTTTTTGCATAAAAACTCATTCCTGGTGGAACTTCATAGCAAAGTACAAAGTTCGTTTTGGATGGATCAATTTAGTTGAAATAGACAGTTTTTGCATGAAAACTCATTCCTGGTGGAACTTCATAGCAAAGTACAAAGTTCGTTTTGGATGGACAAAGTTAGTTGAAATAGACAGTTCTTGCATGAAAACTCATTCCTGGTGGAACTTCATAGCAAAGTACAAAGTTCGTTTTGGATGGACAAAGTTAGTTGAAATAGACAGTTTTTGCATGAAAACTCATTCCTGGTGGAACTTCATAGCAAAGTACAAAGTTCGTTTTGGATGGACAAAGTTAGTTGAAATAGACAGTTTTTGCATGAAAACTCATTCCTGGTGGAACTTCATAGCAAAGTACAAAGTTCGTAACGGATGCACCAATTTAGTTGAAATAGACAGTTTTTGCATGAAAACTCATTCCTGGCGGAACTTCATAGCAAAGTACAAAGTTCGTTTTGGATGGATCAATTTAGTTGAAATAGACAGTTTTTGCATGAAAACTCATTCCTGGTGGAACTTCATAGCAAAGTACAAAGTTCGTTTTGGATGGACAAAGTTAGTTGAAATAGACAGTTTTTGCATGAAAACTCATTCCTGGTGGAACTTCATAGCAAAGTACAAAGTTCGTTTTGGATGGACAAAGTTAGTTGAAATAGACAGTTTTTGCATGAAAACTCATTCCTGGTGGAACTTCATAGCAAAGTACAAAGTTCGTTTTGGATGGACAAAGTTAGTTGAAATAGACAGTTTTTGCATGAAAACTCATTCCTGGTGGAACTTCATAGCAAAGTACAAAGTTCGTTTTGGATGGATCAATTTAGTTGAAATAGACAGTTTTTGCATGAAAACTCATTCCTGGTGGAACTTCATAGCAAAGTACAAAGTTCGTTTTGGATGGATCAATTTAGTTGAAATAGACAGTTTTTGCATGAAAACTCATTCCTGGTGGAACTTCATAGCAAAGTACAAAGTTCGTTTTGGATGGACAAAGTTAGTTGAAATAGACAGTTTTTGCATGAAAACTCATTCCTGGTGGAACTTCATAGCAAAGTACAAAGTTCGTTTTGGATGGACAAAGTTAGTTGAAATAGACAGTTTTTGCATGAAAACTCATTCCTGGTGGAACTTCATAGCAAAGTACAAAGTTCGTTTTGGATGGACAAAGTTAGTTGAAATAGACAGTTTTTGCATAACAACTCATTCCTGGTGGAACTTCATAGCAAAGTACAAAGTTCGTTTTGGATGGACGAATTAAGTTGAAATAGACAGTTTTTGCATGAAAACTCATTCCTGGTGGAACTTCATAGCAAAGTACAAAGTTCGTTTTGGATGGATCAATTTAGTTGAAATAGACAGTTTTTGCATGAAAACTCATTCCTGGTGGAACTTCATAGCAAAGTACAAAGTTCGTTTTGGATGGACAAAGTTAGTTGAAATAGACAGTTTTTGCATAACAACTCATTCCTGGTGGAACTTCATAGCAAAATACAAAGTTCGTTTTGGATGGACGAATTAAGTTGAAATAGACAGTTTTTGCATGAAAACTCATTCCTGGTGGAACTTCATAGCAAAGTACAAAGTTCGTTTTGGATGGACAAAGTTAGTTGAAATAGACAGTTTTTGCATGAAAACTCATTCCTGGTGGAACTTCATAGCAAAGTACAAAGTTCGTTTTGGATGGATCAATTTAGTTGAAATAGACAGTTTTTGCATGAAAACCATTCCTGGTGGAACTTCATAGCAAAGTACAAAGTTCGTTTTGGATGGACAAAGTTAGTTGAAATAGACAGTTTTTGCATAAAAACTCATTCCTGGTGGAACTTCATAGCAAAGTACAAAGTTCGTTTTGGATGGACGAATTAAGTTGAAATAGACAGTTTTTGTATGAAAACTCATTCCTGGTGGAACTTCATAGTAAAGTACAAAGTTCGTTTTGGATGGACAAAGTTAGTTGAAATAGACAGTTTTTGCATAAAAACTCATTCCTGGTGGAACTTCATAGCAAAGTACAAAGTTCGTTTTGGATGGACAAAGTTAGTTGAAATAGACAGTTTTTGCATAAAAACTCATTCCTGGTGGAACTTCATAGCAAAGTACAAAGTTCGTTTTGGATGGATCAATTTAGTTGAAATAGACAGTTTTTGCATGAAAACTCATTCCTGGTGGAACTTCATAGCAAAGTACAAAGTTCGTTTTGGATGGACAAAGTTAGTTGAAATAGACAGTTTTTGCATGAAAACTCATTCCTGGTGGAACTTCATAGCAAAGTACAAAGTTCGTTTTAGATGGACGAATTAAGTTGAAATAGACAGTTTTTGTATGAAAACTCATTCCTGGTGGAACTTCATAGTAAAGTACAAAGTTCGTTTTGGATGGACAAAGTTAGTTGAAATAGACAGTTTTTGCATAAAAACTCATTCCTGGTGGAACTTCATAGCAAAGTACAAAGTTCGTTTTGGATGGATCAATTTAGTTGAAATAGACAGTTTTTGCATGAAAACCATTCCTGGTGGAACTTCATAGCAAAGTACAAAGTTCGTTTTGGATGGACGAATTAAGTTGAAATAGACAGTTTTTGTATGAAAACTCATTCCTGGTGGAACTTCATAGTAAAGTACAAAGTTCGTTTTGGATGGACAAAGTTAGTTGAAATAGACAGTTTTTGCATAAAAACTCATTCCTGGTGGAACTTCATAGCAAAGTACAAAGTTCGTTTTGGATGGACAAAGTTAGTTGAAATAGACAGTTTTTGCATAAAAACTCATTCCTGGTGGAACTTCATAGCAAAGTACAAAGTTCGTTTTGGATGGATCAATTTAGTTGAAATAGACAGTTTTTGCATGAAAACTCATTCCTGGTGGAACTTCATAGCAAAGTACAAAGTTCGTTTTGGATGGACGAATTAAGTTGAAATAGACAGTTTTTGCATGAAAACTCATTCCTGGTGGAACTTCATTGCAAAGTACAAAGTTCGTTTTGGATGGACAAAGTTAGTTGAAATAGACAGTTTTTGCATAAAAACTCATTCCTGGTGGAACTTCATAGCAAAGTACAAAGTTCGTTTTGGATGGATCAATTTAGTTGAAATAGACAGTTTTTGCATGAAAACCATTCCTGGTGGAACTTCATAGCAAAGTACAAAGTTCGTTTTGGATGGACAAAGTTAGTTGAAATAGACAGTTTTTGTATGAAAACTCATTCCTGGTGGAACTTCATAGTAAAGTACAAAGTTCGTTTTGGATGGACAAAGTTAGTTGAAATAGACAGTTTTTGCATAAAAACTCATTCCTGGTGGAACTTCATAGCAAAGTACAAAGTTCGTTTTGGATGGACAAAGTTAGTTGAAATAGACAGTTTTTGCATAAAAACTCATTCCTGGTGGAACTTCATAGCAAAGTACAAAGTTCGTTTTGGATGGATCAATTTAGTTGAAATAGACAGTTTTTGCATGAAAACCATTCCTGGTGGAACTTCATAGCAAAGTACAAAGTTCGTTTTGGATGGACGAATTAAGTTGAAATAGACAGTTTTTGTATGAAAACTCATTCCTGGTGGAACTTCATAGTAAAGTACAAAGTTCGTTTTGGATGGACAAAGTTAGTTGAAATAGACAGTTTTTGCATAAAAACTCATTCCTGGTGGAACTTCATAGCAAAGTACAAAGTTCGTTTTGGATGGACAAAGTTAGTTGAAATAGACAGTTTTTGCATAAAAACTCATTCCTGGTGGAACTTCATAGCAAAGTACAAAGTTCGTTTTGGATGGATCAATTTAGTTGAAATAGACAGTTTTTGCATGAAAACTCATTCCTGGTGGAACTTCATAGCAAAGTACAAAGTTCGTTTTGGATGGACGAATTAAGTTGAAATAGACAGTTTTTGCATGAAAACTCATTCCTGGTGGAACTTCATAGCAAAGTACAAAGTTCGTTTTGGATGGACGAATTAAGTTGAAATAGACAGTTTTTGCATAAAAACTCATTCCTGGTGGAACTTCATAGCAAAGTACAAAGTTCGTTTCGGATGGATCAATTTAGTTGAAATAGACAGTTTTTGCATGAAAACCATTCCTGGTGGAACTTCATAGCAAAGTACAAAGTTCGTTTTGGATGGACGAATTAAGTTGAAATAGACAGTTTTTGCATAAAAACTCATTCCTGGTGGAACTTCATAGCAAAGTACAAAGTTCGTTTTGGATGGACAAAGTTAGTTGAAATAGACAGTTTTTGCATAAAAACTCATTCCTGGTGGAACTTCATAGCAAAGTACAAAGTTCGTTTTGGATGGACAAAGTTAGTTGAAATAGACAGTTTTTGCATGAAAACCATTCCTGGTGGAACTTCATAGCAAAGTACAAAGTTCGTTTTGGATGGACAAAGTTAGTTGAAATAGACAGTTTTTGCATAAAAACTCATTCCTGGTGGAACTTCATAGCAAAGTACAAAGTTCGTTTTGGATGGACAAAGTTAGTTGAAATAGACAGTTTTTGCATGAAAACCATTCCTGGTGGAACTTCATAGCAAAGTACAAAGTTCGTTTTGGATGGACAAAGTTAGTTGAAATAGACAGTTTTTGCATGAAAACCATTCCTGGTGGAACTTCATAGCAAAGTACAAAGTTCGTTTTGGATGGACAAAGTTAGTTGAAATAGACAGTTTTTGCATAAAAACTCATTCCTGGTGGAACTTCATAGCAAAGTACAAAGTTCGTTTTGGATGGACAAAGTTAGTTGAAATAGACAGTTTTTGCATGAAAACCATTCCTGGTGGAACTTCATAGCAAAGTACAAAGTTCGTTTTGGATTGACAAAGTTAGTTGAAATAGACAGTTTTTGCATAAAAACTCATTCCTGGTGGAACTTCATAGCAAAGTACAAAGTTCGTTTTGGATGGACAAAGTTAGTTGAAATAGACAGTTTTTGCATAAAAACTCATTCCTGGTGGAACTTCATAGCAAAGTACAAAGTTCGTTTTGGATGGATCAATTTAGTTGAAATAGACAGTTTTTGCATGAAAACCATTCCTGGTGGAACTTCATAGCAAAGTACAAAGTTCGTTTTGGATGGACAAAGTTAGTTGAAATAGACAGTTTTTGTATGAAAACTCATTCCTGGTGGAACTTCATAGTAAAGTACAAAGTTCGTTTTGGATGGACAAAGTTAGTTGAAATAGACAGTTTTTGCATAAAAACTCATTCCTGGTGGAACTTCATAGCAAAGTACAAAGTTCGTTTTGGATGGACAAAGTTAGTTGAAATAGACAGTTTTTGCATAAAAACTCATTCCTGGTGGAACTTCATAGCAAAGTACAAAGTTCGTTTTGGATGGATCAATTTAGTTGAAATAGACAGTTTTTGCATGAAAACTCATTCCTGGTGGAACTTCATAGCAAAGTACAAAGTTCGTTTTGGATGGACGAATTAAGTTGAAATAGACAGTTTTTGCATGAAAACTCATTCCTGGTGGAACTTCATTGCAAAGTACAAAGTTCGTTTTGGATGGACAAAGTTAGTTGAAATAGACAGTTTTTGCATAAAAACTCATTCCTGGTGGAACTTCATAGCAAAGTACAAAGTTCGTTTTGGATGGATCAATTTAGTTGAAATAGACAGTTTTTGCATGAAAACCATTCCTGGTGGAACTTCATAGCAAAGTACAAAGTTCGTTTTGGATGGACAAAGTTAGTTGAAATAGACAGTTTTTGCATGAAAACTCATTCCTGGTGGAACTTCATAGCAAAGTACAAAGTTCGTTTTGGATGGACAAAGTTAGTTGAAATAGACAGTTTTTGCATGAAAACTCATTCCTGGTGGAACTTCATAGCAAAGTACAAAGTTCGTTTTGGATGGACAAAGTTAGTTGAAATAGACAGTTTTTGTATGAAAACTCATTCCTGGTGGAACTTCATAGTAAAGTACAAAGTTCGTTTTGGATGGACAAAGTTAGTTGAAATAGACAGTTTTTGCATAAAAACTCATTCCTGGTGGAACTTCATAGCAAAGTACAAAGTTCGTTTTGGATGGACAAAGTTAGTTGAAATAGACAGTTTTTGCATAAAAACTCATTCCTGGTGGAACTTCATAGCAAAGTACAAAGTTCGTTTTGGATGGATCAATTTAGTTGAAATAGACAGTTTTTGCATGAAAACCATTCCTGGTGGAACTTCATAGCAAAGTACAAAGTTCGTTTTGGATGGACGAATTAAGTTGAAATAGACAGTTTTTGTATGAAAACTCATTCCTGGTGGAACTTCATAGTAAAGTACAAAGTTCGTTTTGGATGGACAAAGTTAGTTGAAATAGACAGTTTTTGCATAAAAACTCATTCCTGGTGGAACTTCATAGCAAAGTACAAAGTTCGTTTTGGATGGACAAAGTTAGTTGAAATAGACAGTTTTTGCATAAAAACTCATTCCTGGTGGAACTTCATAGCAAAGTACAAAGTTCGTTTTGGATGGATCAATTTAGTTGAAATAGACAGTTTTTGCATGAAAACTCATTCCTGGTGGAACTTCATAGCAAAGTACAAAGTTCGTTTTGGATGGACGAATTAAGTTGAAATAGACAGTTTTTGCATGAAAACTCATTCCTGGTGGAACTTCATTGCAAAGTACAAAGTTCGTTTTGGATGGACAAAGTTAGTTGAAATAGACAGTTTTTGCATAAAAACTCATTCCTGGTGGAACTTCATAGCAAAGTACAAAGTTCGTTTTGGATGGATCAATTTAGTTGAAATAGACAGTTTTTGCATGAAAACCATTCCTGGTGGAACTTCATAGCAAAGTACAAAGTTCGTTTTGGATGGACAAAGTTAGTTGAAATAGACAGTTTTTGCATAAAAACTCATTCCTGGTGGAACTTCATAGCAAAGTACAAAGTTCGTTTTGGATGGATCAATTTAGTTGAAATAGACAGTTTTTGTATGAAAACTCATTCCTGGTGGAACTTCATAGCAAAGTACAAAGTTCGTTTTGGATGGACGAATTAAGTTGAAATAGACAGTTTTTGCATGAAAACTCATTCCTGGTGGAACTTCATAGCAAAGTACAAAGTTCGTTTTGGATGGACAAAGTTAGTTGAAATAGACAGTTTTTGCATAAAAACTCATTCCTGGTGGAACTTCATAGCAAAGTACAAAGTTCGTTTTGGATGGACAAAGTTAGTTGAAATAGACAGTTTTTGCATGAAAACCATTCCTGGTGGAACTTCATAGCAAAGTACAAAGTTCGTTTTGGATGGACAAAGTTAGTTGAAATAGACAGTTTTTGCATAAAAACTCATTCCTGGTGGAACTTCATAGCAAAGTACAAAGTTCGTTTTGGATGGACAAAGTTAGTTGAAATAGACAGTTTTTGCATAAAAACTCATTCCTGGTGGAACTTCATAGCAAAGTACAAAGTTCGTTTTGGATGGATCAATTTAGTTGAAATAGACAGTTTTTGCATGAAAACTCATTCCTGGTGGAACTTCATAGCAAAGTACAAAGTTCGTTTTGGATGGACGAATTAAGTTGAAATAGACAGTTTTTGCATGAAAACTCATTCCTGGTGGAACTTCATTGCAAAGTACAAAGTTCGTTTTGGATGGACAAAGTTAGTTGAAATAGACAGTTTTTGCATAAAAACTCATTCCTGGTGGAACTTCATAGCAAAGTACAAAGTTCGTTTTGGATGGATCAATTTAGTTGAAATAGACAGTTTTTGCATGAAAACCATTCCTGGTGGAACTTCATAGCAAAGTACAAAGTTCGTTTTGGATGGACAAAGTTAGTTGAAATAGACAGTTTTTGTATGAAAACTCATTCCTGGTGGAACTTCATAGTAAAGTACAAAGTTCGTTTTGGATGGACAAAGTTAGTTGAAATAGACAGTTTTTGCATAAAAACTCATTCCTGGTGGAACTTCATAGCAAAGTACAAAGTTCGTTTTGGATGGACAAAGTTAGTTGAAATAGACAGTTTTTGCATAAAAACTCATTCCTGGTGGAACTTCATAGCAAAGTACAAAGTTCGTTTTGGATGGATCAATTTAGTTGAAATAGACAGTTTTTGCATGAAAACCATTCCTGGTGGAACTTCATAGCAAAGTACAAAGTTCGTTTTGGATGGACGAATTAAGTTGAAATAGACAGTTTTTGTATGAAAACTCATTCCTGGTGGAACTTCATAGTAAAGTACAAAGTTCGTTTTGGATGGACAAAGTTAGTTGAAATAGACAGTTTTTGCATAAAAACTCATTCCTGGTGGAACTTCATAGCAAAGTACAAAGTTCGTTTTGGATGGACAAAGTTAGTTGAAATAGACAGTTTTTGTATGAAAACTCATTCCTGGTGGAACTTCATAGCAAAGTACAAAGTTCGTTTTGGATGGACAAAGTTAGTTGAAATAGACAGTTTTTGCATAAAAACTCATTCCTGGTGGAACTTCATAGCAAAGTACAAAGTTCGTTTTGGATGGACAAAGTTAGTTGAAATAGACAGTTTTTGCATGAAAACCATTCCTGGTGGAACTTCATAGCAAAGTACAAAGTTCGTTTTGGATGGACAAAGTTAGTTGAAATAGACAGTTTTTGCATAAAAACTCATTCCTGGTGGAACTTCATAGCAAAGTACAAAGTTCGTTTTGGATGGACAAAGTTAGTTGAAATAGACAGTTTTTGCATAAAAACTCATTCCTGGTGGAACTTCATAGCAAAGTACAAAGTTCGTTTTGGATGGATCAATTTAGTTGAAATAGACAGTTTTTGCATGAAAACCATTCCTGGTGGAACTTCATAGCAAAGTACAAAGTTCGTTTTGGATGGACAAAGTTAGTTGAAATAGACAGTTTTTGTATGAAAACTCATTCCTGGTGGAACTTCATAGTAAAGTACAAAGTTCGTTTTGGATGGACAAAGTTAGTTGAAATAGACAGTTTTTGCATGAAAACCATTCCTGGTGGAACTTCATAGCAAAGTACAAAGTTCGTTTTGGATGGACAAAGTTAGTTGAAATAGACAGTTTTTGTATGAAAACTCATTCCTGGTGGAACTTCATAGTAAAGTACAAAGTTCGTTTTGGATGGACAAAGTTAGTTGAAATAGACAGTTTTTGCATAAAAACTCATTCCTGGTGGAACTTCATAGCAAAGTACAAAGTTCGTTTTGGATGGATCAATTTAGTTGAAATAGACAGTTTTTGCATGAAAACCATTCCTGGTGGAACTTCATAGCAAAGTACAAAGTTCGTTTTGGATGGACGAATTAAGTTGAAATAGACAGTTTTTGCATGAAAACTCATTCCTGGTGGAACTTCATAGCAAAGTACAAAGTTCGTTTTGGATGGACAAAGTTAGTTGAAATAGACAGTTTTTGCATAAAAACTCATTCCTGGTGGAACTTCATAGCAAAGTACAAAGTTCGTTTTGGATGGACAAAGTTAGTTGAAATAGACAGTTTTTGCATGAAAACCATTCCTGGTGGAACTTCATAGCAAAGTACAAAGTTCGTTTTGGATGGACAAAGTTAGTTGAAATAGACAGTTTTTGCATAAAAACTCATTCCTGGTGGAACTTCATAGCAAAGTACAAAGTTCGTTTTGGATGGACAAAGTTAGTTGAAATAGACAGTTTTTGCATAAAAACTCATTCCTGGTGGAACTTCATAGCAAAGTACAAAGTTCGTTTTGGATGGATCAATTTAGTTGAAATAGACAGTTTTTGCATGAAAACCATTCCTGGTGGAACTTCATAGCAAAGTACAAAGTTCGTTTTGGATGGACAAAGTTAGTTGAAATAGACAGTTTTTGTATGAAAACTCATTCCTGGTGGAACTTCATAGTAAAGTACAAAGTTCGTTTTGGATGGACAAAGTTAGTTGAAATAGACAGTTTTTGCATAAAAACTCATTCCTGGTGGAACTTCATAGCAAAGTACAAAGTTCGTTTTGGATGGACAAAGTTAGTTGAAATAGACAGTTTTTGCATAAAAACTCATTCCTGGTGGAACTTCATAGCAAAGTACAAAGTTCGTTTTGGATGGATCAATTTAGTTGAAATAGACAGTTTTTGCATGAAAACCATTCCTGGTGGAACTTCATAGTAAAGTACAAAGTTCATTTTGGATGGACAAAGTTAGTTGAAATAGACAGTTTTTGCATAAAAACTCATTCCTGGTGGAACTTCATAGCAAAGTACAAAGTTCGTTTTGGATGGACAAAGTTAGTTGAAATAGACAGTTTTTGCATAAAAACTCATTCCTGGTGGAACTTCATAGCAAAGTACAAAGTTCGTTTTGGATGGATCAATTTAGTTGAAATAGACAGTTTTTGCATGAAAACTCATTTCTGGTGGAACTTCATAGCAAAGTACAAAGTTCGTTTTGGATGGACAAAGTTAGTTGAAATAGACAGTTTTTGTATGAAAACTCATTCCTGGTGGAACTTCATAGTAAAGTACAAAGTTCGTTTTGGATGGACAAAGTTAGTTGAAATAGACAGTTTTTGCATAAAAACTCATTCCTGGTGGAACTTCATAGCAAAGTACAAAGTTCGTTTTGGATGGATCAATTTAGTTGAAATAGACAGTTTTTGCATGAAAACCATTCCTGGTGGAACTTCATAGCAAAGTACAAAGTTCGTTTTGGATGGACGAATTAAGTTGAAATAGACAGTTTTTGCATGAAAACTCATTCCTGGTGGAACTTCATAGCAAAGTACAAAGTTCGTTTTGGATGGACAAAGTTAGTTGAAATAGACAGTTTTTGCATAAAAACTCATTCCTGGTGGAACTTCATAGCAAAGTACAAAGTTCGTTTTGGATGGACAAAGTTAGTTGAAATAGACAGTTTTTGCATAAAAACTCATTCCTGGTGGAACTTCATAGCAAAGTACAAAGTTCGTTTTGGATGGACATAGTTAGTTGAAATAGACAGTTTTTGCATAAAAACTCATTCCTGGTGGAACTTCATAGCAAAGTACAAAGTTCGTTTTGGATGGACAAAGTTAGTTGAAATAGACAGTTTTTGTATGAAAACTCATTCCTGGTGGAACTTCATAGTAAAGTACAAAGTTCGTTTTGGATGGACAAAGTTAGTTGAAATAGACAGTTTTTGCATGAAAACCATTCCTGGTGGAACTTCATAGCAAAGTACAAAGTTCGTTTTGGATGGACAAAGTTAGTTGAAATAGACAGTTTTTGTATGAAAACTCATTCCTGGTGGAACTTCATAGTAAAGTACAAAGTTCGTTTTGGATGGACAAAGTTAGTTGAAATAGACAGTTTTTGCATAAAAACTCATTCCTGGTGGAACTTCATAGCAAAGTACAAAGTTCGTTTTGGATGGACAAAGTTAGTTGAAATAGACAGTTTTTGCATGAAAACCATTCCTGGTGGAACTTCATAGCAAAGTACAAAGTTCGTTTTGGATGGACGAATTAAGTTGAAATAGACAGTTTTTGCATGAAAACTCATTCCTGGTGGAACTTCATAGCAAAGTACAAAGTTCGTTTTGGATGGACAAAGTTAGTTGAAATAGACAGTTTTTGCATAAAAACTCATTCCTGGTGGAACTTCATAGCAAAGTACAAAGTTCGTTTTGGATGGACAAAGTTAGTTGAAATAGACAGTTTTTGCATAAAAACTCATTCCTGGTGGAACTTCATAGCAAAGTACAAAGTTCGTTTTGGATGGACATAGTTAGTTGAAATAGACAGTTTTTGCATGAAAACTCATTCCTGGTGGAACTTCATAGCAAAGTACAAAGTTCGTTTTGGATGGACAAAGTTAGTTGAAATAGACAGTTTTTGCATGAAAACTCATTCCTGGTGGAACTTCATAGCAAAGTACAAAGTTCGTTTTAGATGGACGAATTAAGTTGAAATAGACAGTTTTTGTATGAAAACTCATTCCTGGTGGAACTTCATAGTAAAGTACAAAGTTCGTTTTGGATGGACAAAGTTAGTTGAAATAGACAGTTTTTGCATAAAAACTCATTCCTGGTGGAACTTCATAGCAAAGTACAAAGTTCGTTTTGGATGGACAAAGTTAGTTGAAATAGACAGTTTTTGCATAAAAACTCATTCCTGGTGGAACTTCATAGCAAAGTACAAAGTTCGTTTTGGATGGATCAATTTAGTTGAAATAGACAGTTTTTGCATGAAAACCATTCCTGGTGGAACTTCATAGCAAAGTACAAAGTTCGTTTTGGATGGACAAAGTTAGTTGAAATAGACAGTTTTTGTATGAAAACTCATTCCTGGTGGAACTTCATAGCAAAGTACAAAGTTCGTTTTGGATGGATCAATTTAGTTGAAATAGACAGTTTTTGCATGAAAACCATTCCTGGTGGAACTTCATAGTAAAGTACAAAGTTCGTTTTGGATGGACAAAGTTAGTTGAAATAGACAGTTTTTGCATAAAAACTCATTCCTGGTGGAACTTCATAGCAAAGTACAAAGTTCGTTTTGGATGGACAAAGTTAGTTGAAATAGACAGTTTTTGCATAAAAACTCATTCCTGGTGGAACTTCATAGCAAAGTACAAAGTTCGTTTTGGATGGACAAAGTTAGTTGAAATAGACAGTTTTTGCATAAAAACTCATTCCTGGTGGAACTTCATAGCAAAGTACAAAGTTCGTTTTGGATGGATCAATTTAGTTGAAATAGACAGTTTTTGCATGAAAACCATTCCTGGTGGAACTTCATAGCAAAGTACAAAGTTCGTTTTGGATGGACAAAGTTAGTTGAAATAGACAGTTTTTGCATAAAAACTCATTCCTGGTGGAACTTCATAGCAAAGTACAAAGTTCGTTTTGGATGGATCAATTTAGTTGAAATAGACAGTTTTTGCATGAAAACCATTCCTGGTGGAACTTCATAGCAAAGTACAAAGTTCGTTTTGGATGGACGAATTAAGTTGAAATAGACAGTTTTTGTATGAAAACTCATTCCTGGTGGAACTTCATAGTAAAGTACAAAGTTCGTTTTGGATGGACAAAGTTAGTTGAAATAGACAGTTTTTGCATAAAAACTCATTCCTGGTGGAACTTCATAGCAAAGTACAAAGTTCGTTTTGGATGGACAAAGTTAGTTGAAATAGACAGTTTTTGCATAAAAACTCATTCCTGGTGGAACTTCATAGCAAAGTACAAAGTTCGTTTTGGATGGATCAATTTAGTTGAAATAGACAGTTTTTGCATGAAAACTCATTCCTGGTGGAACTTCATAGCAAAGTACAAAGTTCGTTTTGGATGGACGAATTAAGTTGAAATAGACAGTTTTTGCATGAAAACTCATTCCTGGTGGAACTTCATTGCAAAGTACAAAGTTCGTTTTGGATGGACAAAGTTAGTTGAAATAGACAGTTTTTGCATAAAAACTCATTCATGGTGGAACTTCATAGCAAAGTACAAAGTTCGTTTTGGATGGATCAATTTAGTTGAAATAGACAGTTTTTGCATGAAAACCATTCCTGGTGGAACTTCATAGCAAAGTACAAAGTTCGTTTTGGATGGACAAAGTTAGTTGAAATAGACAGTTTTTGCATAAAAACTCATTCCTGGTGGAACTTCATAGCAAAGTACAAAGTTCGTTTTGGATGGACGAATTAAGTTGAAATAGACAGTTTTTGTATGAAAACTCATTCCTGGTGGAACTTCATAGTAAAGTACAAAGTTCGTTTTGGATGGACAAAGTTAGTTGAAATAGACAGTTTTTGCATAAAAACTCATTCCTGGTGGAACTTCATAGCAAAGTACAAAGTTCGTTTTGGATGGACGAATTAAGTTGAAATAGACAGTTTTTGTATGAAAACTCATTCCTGGTGGAACTTCATAGCAAAGTACAAAGTTCGTTTTGGATGGACAAAGTTAGTTGAAATAGACAGTTTTTGCATAAAAACTCATTCCTGGTGGAACTTCATAGCAAAGTACAAAGTTCGTTTTGGATGGATCAATTTAGTTGAAATAGACAGTTTTTGCATGAAAACCATTCCTGGTGGAACTTCATAGCAAAGTACAAAGTTCGTTTTGGATGGACAAAGTTAGTTGAAATAGACAGTTTTTGCATAAAAACTCATTCCTGGTGGAACTTCATAGCAAAGTACAAAGTTCGTTTTAGATGGACGAATTAAGTTGAAATAGACAGTTTTTGCATGAAAACTCATTCCTGGTGGAACTTCATAGCAAAGTACAAAGTTCGTTTTAGATGGACGAATTAAGTTGAAATAGACAGTTTTTGCATGAAAACTCATTCCTGGTGGAACTTCATAGCAAAGTACAAAGTTCGTTTTGGATGGACAAAGTTAGTTGAAATAGACAGTTTTTGCATAAAAACTCATTCCTGGTGGAACTTCATAGCAAAGTACAAAGTTCGTTTTGGATGGATCAATTTAGTTGAAATAGACAGTTTTTGCATGAAAACCATTCCTGGTGGAACTTCATAGCAAAGTACAAAGTTCGTTTTGGATGGACAAAGTTAGTTGAAATAGACAGTTTTTGTATGAAAACTCATTCCTGGTGGAACTTCATAGCAAAGTACAAAGTTCGTTTTGGATGGATCAATTTAGTTGAAATAGACAGTTTTTGCATGAAAACCATTCCTGGTGGAACTTCATAGCAAAGTACAAAGTTCGTTTTGGATGGACAAAGTTAGTTGAAATAGACAGTTTTTGTATGAAAACTCATTCCTGGTGGAACTTCATAGTAAAGTACAAAGTTCGTTTTGGATGGACAAAGTTAGTTGAAATAGACAGTTTTTGCATAAAAACTCATTCCTGGTGGAACTTCATAGCAAAGTACAAAGTTCGTTTTGGATGGACAAAGTTAGTTGAAATAGACAGTTTTTGCATAAAAACTCATTCCTGGTGGAACTTCATAGCAAAGTACAAAGTTCGTTTTGGATGGATCAATTTAGTTGAAATAGACAGTTTTTGCATGAAAACCATTCCTGGTGGAACTTCATAGCAAAGTACAAAGTTCGTTTTGGATGGACGAATTAAGTTGAAATAGACAGTTTTTGTATGAAAACTCATTCCTGGTGGAACTTCATAGTAAAGTACAAAGTTCGTTTTGGATGGACAAAGTTAGTTGAAATAGACAGTTTTTGCATAAAAACTCATTCCTGGTGGAACTTCATAGCAAAGTACAAAGTTCGTTTTGGATGGACGAATTAAGTTGAAATAGACAGTTTTTGCATGAAAACTCATTCCTGGTGGAACTTCATTGCAAAGTACAAAGTTCGTTTTGGATGGACAAAGTTAGTTGAAATAGACAGTTTTTGCATAAAAACTCATTCCTGGTGGAACTTCATAGCAAAGTACAAAGTTCGTTTTGGATGGACGAATTAAGTTGAAATAGACAGTTTTTGCATGAAAACTCATTCCTGGTGGAACTTCATTGCAAAGTACAAAGTTCGTTTTGGATGGACAAAGTTAGTTGAAATAGACAGTTTTTGCATAAAAACTCATTCCTGGTGGAACTTCATAGCAAAGTACAAAGTTCGTTTTGGATGGACAAAGTTAGTTGAAATAGACAGTTTTTGCATGAAAACCATTCCTGGTGGAACTTCATAGCAAAGTACAAAGTTCGTTTTGGATGGACAAAGTTAGTTGAAATAGACAGTTTTTGCATAAAAACTCATTCCTGGTGGAACTTCATAGCAAAGTACAAAGTTCGTTTTGGATGGACAAAGTTAGTTGAAATAGACAGTTTTTGCATGAAAACTCATTCCTGGTGGAACTTCATAGCAAAGTACAAAGTTCGAATCAGATGGACGAATTAAGTTGAAATAGACAGTTTTTGCATGAAAACTCATTCCTGGTGGAACTTCATAGCAAAGTACAAAGTTCGTTTTGGATGGACAAAGTTAGTTGAAATAGACAGTTTTTGCATAAAAACTCATTCCTGGTGGAACTTCATAGCAAAGTACAAAGTTCATTTTGGATGGACGAATTAAGTTGAAATAGACAGTTTTTGCATGAAAACTCATTCCTGGTGGAACTTCATTGCAAAGTACAAAGTTCGTTTTGGATGGACAAAGTTAGTTGAAATAGACAGTTTTTGCATAAAAACTCATTCCTGGTGGAACTTCATAGCAAAGTACAAAGTTCGTTTTGGATGGATCAATTTAGTTGAAATAGACAGTTTTTGCATAAAAACTCATTCCTTGTGGAACTTCATAGCAAAGTACAAAGTTCGTTTTGGATGGATCAATTTAGTTGAAATAGACAGTTTTTGCATGAAAACCATTCCTGGTGGAACTTCATAGTAAAGTACAAAGTTCGTTTTGGATGGACAAAGTTAGTTGAAATAGACAGTTTTTGCATAAAAACTCATTCCTGGTGGAACTTCATAGCAAAGTACAAAGTTCGTTTTGGATGGACAAAGTTAGTTGAAATAGACAGTTTTTGCATGAAAACTCATTCCTGGTGGAACTTCATAGCAAAGTACAAAGTTCGTTTTAGATGGACGAATTAAGTTGAAATAGACAGTTTTTGCATGAAAACTCATTCCTGGTGGAACTTCATAGCAAAGTACAAAGTTCGTTTTGGATGGACAAAGTTAGTTGAAATAGACAGTTTTTGCATAAAAACTCATTCCTGGTGGAACTTCATAGCAAAGTACAAAGTTCGTTTTGGATGGATCAATTTAGTTGAAATAGACAGTTTTTGCATGAAAACCATTCCTGGTGGAACTTCATAGCAAAGTACAAAGTTCGTTTTGGATGGACGAATTAAGTTGAAATAGACAGTTTTTGTATGAAAACTCATTCCTGGTGGAACTTCATAGCAAAGTACAAAGTTCGTTTTGGATGGACAAAGTTAGTTGAAATAGACAGTTTTTGCATAAAAACTCATTCCTGGTGGAACTTCATAGCAAAGTACAAAGTTCGTTTTGGATGGATCAATTTAGTTGAAATAGACAGTTTTTGCATGAAAACCATTCCTGGTGGAACTTCATAGTAAAGTACAAAGTTCGTTTTGGATGGACAAAGTTAGTTGAAATAGACAGTTTTTGCATAAAAACTCATTCCTGGTGGAACTTCATAGCAAAGTACAAAGTTCGTTTTGGATGGATCAATTTAGTTGAAATAGACAGTTTTTGCATGAAAACCATTCCTGGTGGAACTTCATAGCAAAGTACAAAGTTCGTTTTGGATGGACGAATTAAGTTGAAATAGACAGTTTTTGCATGAAAACTCATTCCTGGTGGAACTTCATAGCAAAGTACAAAGTTCGTTTTGGATGGACAAAGTTAGTTGAAATAGACAGTTTTTGCATAAAAACTCATTCCTGGTGGAACTTCATAGCAAAGTACAAAGTTCGTTTTGGATGGACAAAGTTAGTTGAAATAGACAGTTTTTGCATGAAAACCATTCCTGGTGGAACTTCATAGCAAAGTACAAAGTTCGTTTTGGATGGACAAAGTTAGTTGAAATAGACAGTTTTTGCATAAAAACTCATTCCTGGTGGAACTTCATAGCAAAGTACAAAGTTCGTTTTGGATGGACGAATTAAGTTGAAATAGACAGTTTTTGTATGAAAACTCATTCCTGGTGGAACTTCATAGCAAAGTACAAAGTTCGTTTTGGATGGACAAAGTTAGTTGAAATAGACAGTTTTTGCATAAAAACTCATTCCTGGTGGAACTTCATAGCAAAGTACAAAGTTCGTTTTGGATGGATCAATTTAGTTGAAATAGACAGTTTTTGCATGAAAACCATTCCTGGTGGAACTTCATAGTAAAGTACAAAGTTCGTTTTGGATGGACAAAGTTAGTTGAAATAGACAGTTTTTGCATAAAAACTCATTCCTGGTGGAACTTCATAGCAAAGTACAAAGTTCGTTTTGGATGGATCAATTTAGTTGAAATAGACAGTTTTTGCATGAAAACCATTCCTGGTGAAACTTCATAGTAAAGTACAAAGTTCGTTTTGGATGGACAAAGTTAGTTGAAATAGACAGTGTTTGCATAAAAACTCATTCCTGGTGGAACTTCATAGCAAAGTACAAAGTTCGTTTTGGATGGACAAAGTTAGTTGAAATAGACAGTTTTTGCATAAAAACTCATTCCTGGTGGAACTTCATAGCAAAGTACAAAGTTCGTTTTGGATGGATCAATTTAGTTGAAATAGACAGTTTTTGCATGAAAACTCATTCCTGGTGGAACTTCATAGCAAAGTACAAAGTTCGTTTTGGATGGACGAATTAAGTTGAAATAGACAGTTTTTGCATGAAAACTCATTCCTGGTGGAACTTCATAGCAAAGTACAAAGTTCGTTTTGGATGGATCAATTTAGTTGAAATAGACAGTTTTTGCATAAAAACTCATTCCTGGTGGAACTTCATAGCAAAGTACAAAGTTCGTTTTGGATGGATCAATTTAGTTGAAATAGACAGTTTTTGCATGAAAACCATTCCTGGTGGAACTTCATAGTAAAGTACAAAGTTCGTTTTGGATGGACAAAGTTAGTTGAAATAGACAGTTTTTGCATAAAAACTCATTCCTGGTGGAACTTCATAGCAAAGTACAAAGTTCGTTTTGGATGGACAAAGTTAGTTGAAATAGACAGTTTTTGCATGAAAACCATTCCTGGTGGAACTTCATAGCAAAGTACAAAGTTCGTTTTGGATGGACAAAGTTAGTTGAAATAGACAGTTTTTGCATAAAAACTCATTCCTGGTGGAACTTCATAGCAAAGTACAAAGTTCGTTTTGGATGGATCAATTTAGTTGAAATAGACAGTTTTTGCATGAAAACCATTCCTGGTGGAACTTCATAGCAAAGTACAAAGTTCGTTTTGGATGGACAAAGTTAGTTGAAATAGACAGTTTTTTGCATAAAAACTCATCCTGGTGGAACTTCATAGCAAAGTACAAAGTTCGTTTTGGATGGATCAATTTAGTTGAAATAGACAGTTTTTGCATGAAAACCATTCCTGGTGGAACTTCATAGCAAAGTACAAAGTTCGTTTGGATGGACGAATTAAGTTTGAAATAGACAGTTTTTGTATGAAAACTCATTCCTGGTGGAACTTCATAGTAAAGTACAAAGTTCGTTTTGGATGGACAAAGTTAGTTGAAATAGACAGTTTTTGCATAAAAACTCATTCCTGGTGGAACTTCATAGCAAAGTACAAAGTTCGTTTTGGATGGACAAAGTTAGTTGAAATAGACAGTTTTTGCATAAAAACTCATTCCTGGTGGAACTTCATAGCAAAGTACAAAGTTCGTTTTGGATGGATCAATTTAGTTGAAATAGACAGTTTTTGCATGAAAACTCATTCCTGGTGGAACTTCATAGGCAAAGTACAAAGTTCGTTTTGGATGGACGAATTAAGTTGAAATAGACAGTTTTTGCATGAAACTCATTCCTGGTGGAACTTCATTGCAAAGTACAAAGTTCGTTTTGGATGGACAAAGTTAGTTGAAATAGACAGTTTTTGCATAAAAACTCATTCCTGGTGGAACTTCATAGCAAAGTACCAAAGTTCGTTTTGGATGGATCAATTTAGTTGAAATAGACAGTTTTTGCATGAAAACCATTCCTGGTGGAACTTCATAGCAAAGTACAAAGTTCGTTTTGGATGGACAAAGTTAGTTGAAATAGACAGTTTTTTGCATAAAAACTCCTTCCTGGTGGAACTTCATAGCAAAGTACAAAGTTCGTTTTGGATGGACGAATTAAGTTGAAATAGACAGTTTTTGTATGAAAACTCATTCCTGGTGGAACTTCATAGTAAAGTACAAAGTTCGTTTTGGATGGACAAAGTTAGTTGAAATAGACAGTTTTTGCATAAAAACCTCATTCCTGGTGGAACTTCATAGCAAAGTACAAAAGTTCGTTTTGGATGGACGAATTAAGTTGAAATAGACAGTTTTTGTATGAAAACTCATTCCTGGTGGAACTTCATAGCAAAGTACAAAGTTCGTTTTGGTATGGACAAAGTTAATTGAAATAGACAGTTTTTGCATAAAAACTCATTCCTGGTGGAACTTCATAGCAAAGTACAAAGTTCGTTTTGGATGGATCAATTTAGTTGAAATAGACAGTTTTTGCATGAAAACCATTCCTGGTGGAACTTCATAGCAAAGTACAAAGTTCGTTTTGGATGGACAAAGTTACGTTGAAAATAGATAGTTTTTGCATAAAAACTCATTCCTGGTGGAACTTCATAGCAAAGTACAAAGTTCGTTTTAGATGGACGAATAAGTTGAAATAGACAGTTTTTTGCATGAAAACTCATTCCTGGTGGAACTTCATAGCAAAGTACAAAGTTCGTTTTGGATGGACAAAGTTAGTTGAAATAGACAGTTTTTGCATGAAAACTCATTCCGGGTGGAACTTCATAGCAAAGTACAAAGTTCGTTTTGGATGGATCAATTTAGTTGAAATAGACAGTTTTTGCATGAAAACTCATTCCTGGTGGAACTTCATAGCAAAGTACAAAGTTCGTTTTGGATGGACAAAGTTAGTTGAAATAGACAGTTTTTGCATAAAAACTTATTCCTGGTGGAACTTCATAGCAAAGTACAAAGTTCGTTTTGGATGGACAAAGTTAGTTGAAATAGACAGTTTTTGCATGAAAACTCATTCCTGGTGGAACTTCATAGTAAAGTACAAAGTTCGTTTTGGATGGACAAAGTTAGTTGAAATAGACAGTTTTTGCATGAAAACTCATTCCGGGTGGGAACTTCATAGCAAAGTACAAAGTTCGTTTTGGATGGATCAATTTAGTTTGAAATAGACAGTTTTTGCATGATAACCATTCCTGGTGGAACTTCATAGCAAAGTACAAAGTTCGTTTTGGATGGACAAAGTTAGTTGAAATAGACAGTTTTTGCATAAAAACTTATTCTGGTGGAACTTCATAGCAAAGTACAAAGTTCGTTTTGGATGGACAAAGTTAGTTGAAATAGACAGTTTTTGCATGAAAACTCATTCCTGGTGGAACTTCATAGTAAAGTACAAAGTTCGTTTTGGATGGACAAAGTTAGTTGAAATAGACAGTTTTTTGCATGAAAACTCATTCCGGTGGAACTTCATAGCAAAGTACAAAGTTCGTTTTGGATGGATCAATTTAGTTGAAATAGACAGTTTTTGCATGAAAACTCATTCCTGGTGGAACTTCATAGCAAAGTACAAAGTTCGTTTTGGATGGACAAAGTTAGTTGAAATAGACAGTTTTTGCATGAAAACTCATTCCTGGTGGAACTTCATAGTAAAGTACAAAGTTCGTTTTGGA